>NC_056527.1:79567395-79618230 GCF_019175285.1 Sceloporus undulatus | reverse complement strand
ATCAAGTGTTGCATGTCAAACTCAAGTGTTCTTTTGCATATGGCCAAAGATTCATCTAAGATTATAAATCTTCCATTCTGTTCACCTCATATTAGCCAACGGTATACTGGTGTTTCCCAGAAGTAGTTAATGTTCTGCCTCTGCATCTGTAATGTACCAGCTAACTTGACTTCAAAAACACTTCAGGAATTCAGAACAAGCTTTATTTGATAAGCAGTTATAATCACAACACTTAGTTGTTGTCAGGACTGAGGAATTTTCCCCAGTTAACATGAGTAGACAGAGTTCAAACCGTTCACCCATTACAAAAACCTTTACCCCATTTGTCAGCATTTCAAAACATTCTCTTTTCCCAGGTCTCCCCCATACCTTATTTTCCCTCTGTATCAAGCTAGGATTCCCACAAGAACAACCTTAGTAATTGGCAACTCATTTCCTCCCCACACATCTGCTCATTATCCAAGGCCGCACCTGATACACAATCTTTGCTTTCCCCAACTTCACCCACAAGACATCATAACCCGTCATCATGCATTTACACACAAATGTTCAAACACAGTAATCGAGCATTGTAACAATTAAGCATGGCAGGACCATCTCTGGACTATGTTTTTGACAGTATCTGAAGATTTCACACTTTCATAATGGTTAGTAGCAGTTCTAGACCCACTGTAATGAACTTGTCTACTGTATATACTCTGTCTATAAGTCTAAAAATGTATACCCCAAAATTCCAGGTCAACTTATTTACGGGTCACTATGGTAATGTAAAACTCTTTCAGATTTCCCCATACAGTAGGAAGATAGTTTCTTTTTCTCTTGTGCCAAGCAGAAAGAGCCCTGAATAATCAATTGCTTTTAAACAAAACAAAAACCCAAACAGAAACTCTCTCTCACTCTCTCCCACCCGCACTGGCAGTTGCTGTCTGAATGAAGGCTAAAACCAAAGTTGGAATAAATAGCCTCAATTAGAGTCTCTCTTGCTGTATGCACACATACACACACTGAAGGGGTCTCCAAGTTTTACCTTCGACTTATCCACAGGTCATGGCAAAATCCATTATTTTACCCCCCAAACCTGACCTCAACTTACACATGAGGCTGGCTTATAGTCAAGTATATGCAGTAATCCTCTTTTTAAAACTATCTAAATTATTGACAGTGACTACATTTTGTAGCAGTGAGATCCACAAATGCATTATGCTCTGTGAGGTGTACTCTCATCCGTTCTACTGCTTGACATTTCTATTGGATGACTTTACTTATTTATTAATTTATTTATTTGGAGTATTTATATCCCACTCTTTATGTTTTTGAATAAGAAAAGTCTCATTCTTTTTTATCTTTAGTGTCCCTGTGTAATTTTACAATGTTTTTTTCTTCCTGTAGCTGCTTTGAGAGAGGGAGAAGGAGCAAGTATTTTTGTTTGATCTTGTAGCAAAGATTCACCAGTTCACATTTGTTGCTCTCTTCTGCACAGAGCTCTTACAGTATTCCTGGAATAAGGCCACTGGAACTGTACATGGTACATATAGACATCTTTCTTTTAAGTTGCTTTCCTAACAATCCTTAGATGAAATCCACCTTCTTCAGATCAGCTGCGCACTAGAGTGGTGTTGTCATGAACAGTCCACTGTTACCCCAAGATCTCTGCCATTGTTGATTCAGAACCCCCCCCACACACACACACACGCACATCAGCGTCAGGGTGTGCATATGTGTATGTGGCATGAGCATTCCTTCTAGGCACAGCACTGTTTTTCTTTTCTCTCTTTTTTTCTAAGACATGATTGCTTATGTGTTGCCCAACTGTACCAAGTAGAGAGATCCTTTTGAAATTCACTGCAGTCTGGTTGTATTTTCACTGTTCCAAACTATTTGGTGTCAGACATATTTGTTCATTTAATTGCTCATACCTATGGCTAGGTTATTTTATGAACATGATAAGTAGCACTAATTACAATACATTTTCTTTTGTGGGGCCCATTGCATGTCCCCCCCCCCCACACATTGTGAGAACTGCCTCTTCATTCTTATGGTGGTTTCCTGTGGCTCAGCCAGTAACTAATCCATAAGAGAACCTGTCATCTTATCCCATGACTGTGAAGTATATGTTGGATTCTTTAATGGTGGAAATTGTTAAAAGCTTTTGGAGAAGTCCAGTTATGACTTAGTATAATCTTAAAGAGATGTCTGTGCTGTAAAAAGAGAATGCAACTGAAAATGCAATTGTTCCCCAATTTTCTCTAGACAACCAAATGTGAGATACTGAATACTTGTAGGATGTCTGTCTGGAGGACCCTTATACTCATTGGATTAGGTGTTTTAATGTCATGGAACATTTTGCATGGGTATTCGCTGTATATGTGTGACACACACACATATTGACTATATATGTGTAATGTCAGCAGGTGTTTGGAGGCAGTTTTAGATGTGCATCTGTTTTGTTGGTGCATCTGAATCATTCTTTGATGCCTGGCATTTTATTTATAAAGACGAATAATCCCACTATGCCATCAGAATATGCATCACTGTGTGCATCCTGTTAGTTTAAAGAGCTATTGAAGATAATTCTGAGACTATGGGTAGGTTCCCCCACCCCCTTTTCATTATAAAAGTTAATAGCTAAGAATGTGGATGTGTTCCTTAGAAAATTTCCTACCAGGGGAAGGAATAACATGGAAAGAATAGGGTTAGGTTCCTATGCAGCAATAAGGAAAAGCATATTTTCATTCAAAACTAACCATATACACCTTTTAACCTTCTAAAGACCACCTGAAAGCTTCAAAATGTATCTAAGGATGAATTTTTCTTTACCAGTCTTCAACTGTCTTACAGTTCTCATGATAGATCTATGATTTTTTAACATGTTGGGTGTAGCTGGCAAAGCATGCTTATCAGCTCTCACCTTTTCTGCTGTTCATCCATGTTCAGTTAGGGATTCTAGAGGCAGCTGTTTATCTTGCATGTTGTAGGCAGGCACACATAGCTACAGTACAGGGATGTAGGATTAAGCAATCCTACTGTACAGGGACGAAGCCAAGATTTTAGGAAGGGAGGGGGTCCACACTAAGTGCCACCTTTATAATGGAGCTTGGACATGACGGTGCAGCAGCGCACGCCATTCACTGTATCTAACAGAAGGGGGGGTCCGGACACCATGGATACTAGGCTTTTGCGATTGCCTTGTCTAATCTAGTTCATTTATACCCATAACTAACTTTGCTATCTGTTTGCTTTTAACACGTATAACCCACATTTCCTTCAATGATCTGAAAATGGTATAGTGGCTCTTCTCTACTTTTTCTTCTTCTCATAGGTAAGGTCATGCTGAGAGGGATTAGCCCAAGGCCACACAGTGAATTCCATGGCAAAGTGACTCAAACATAGGTCTCCCAAGTCCCAATCCATATATTTAACAACTATACCATACTGGCTAGAGAGCCAGCATGGTGTAATGGTTTTACTGTTGGACTAGGACACTGGGAGATCAGGATTCAAATGCCCTGTCAGCCATGAAAACCCACTGGGTGACCTTGGGCAAGTAATTCTCTCTCAGCCTCAGAGGGCAAGGGCAAACAAATTCTGAACCAATTCTGCCAAGAAAACTCCATGATAGGTTCGCCTTAAAGTCCGTAAGTCCAAAATGACTTGAAGGCACCCAAGAACAACGGCAACACCACCACCATAATGGCTTATTAAAGTCTCTCTAGTCTGTGCAGCCATTGGGCAGAGCCAAGAGATTTTTGTTTCCAGTCTTCTCCCTTGTCATACATGTGAGGAAAAAAGCTCATGACATGTTCCATCTGTCATCATCTTTCTTTCTTCGTCACATTATCCCAGTTCCTGTATTTATTTATTTTTATTTTTCTTCTTTATTTTTGCAGTTGATGGGTTGTGTAGCTGTTCTTTGTTTTTGCCTTTTCTAGTATGGGCAGGCAGGGATGTATCTGGGGTTCTGATTCTTGATAGCAATAGCAATAGCTATTGCTTGTCAAGGCACTGAGATGCCAAAGGGGTAGATTAGCAAAAAATTAAAAGGCAGTGGAAATAAAAACCAGATAAGATTTAAGAAGATGTTAATATTCTCAAGTAAGAAAGGAAAGTATCTGATATACTACAGTTTGATGGATGCTCTAGATCCAGAGCATACTTTGAACAAGAACAGTGATTCTAAGATCTTGTTAAGTGTTCATGCTAACAGATTAACAGAGGTAGTGGTGGAAAATGTTACATATAGACCAAACTAAATTTATTGTAGGATGTATGAAAACCTCATGATATGGCAACCTTAGGGTTGCAGTAAGTTAGAAACAGCTTGAAGGCACACAACAACAACATGTTGTCAAACTTCAAAAATAATTTCAAACTTCAAAAGTACTGTACTTCAAAAGAAATTAAATATTGGAATTACCAAACAAGGGTTATTCTTCTTAAGTCGTGAAAAGGTATTTGACAATTGTAAAAACGTTTCCATTTCGAGTTTTTAGAACCTTTGATTTTGAAAAATACTTTACAGAATGCCAGCCACAGTAATATGTGTGAAAGGGTGCAGTGTCTGAAAAACTGTATCTGCACTTGTAGTTGAGCTTTCAGCCTTAGCAGTTGCAACACAGATTTAAAACTGCTTCCATTCTTTTAACTCAAGTGAAGTTCTTGTTTGTTTGTGTATGATGTTAATCCTTATAATTTCATATCTGTCGGGTAAGAACTTCAGGGGACCTGATGGGAGATAAATCCAGTGAGATTTCAATATACTGTAGAAATTAAGTCAGATGTGTTTGAATTCAATTTACAAATTGCACTAAAATTGATAACAGAGCAATTAAAATTTATTTGTAGTTTGGAAGAACTATGTAAGATAGTAGTGCTTATGTTGTGTTATATAAGTGAAAGAAACAGCTTTTAGATTGTTACAGTAAACATAACTTTATGTAATACATAGATGGAGTAGAAGGAATGAGAGAGTAATGTGGACATGTACATATGTAGATGTTTCTCAGGTAGTATGCAAAAGGGGAGGATTGATAGATAATGGTATGTATTATCATGCTGGTTAGTTAAAAGTTTTGTCTCATGAGAGGACACTTAAGTGGAGACACTTAAAACAAGCTTTCAAAACAATTATTCCCTAAATTGCACACACAATTATTCCCTAAATTGTGCCCTAAATGACACAAAACTAGTAGTATTCTAGTTGTAGTCATCCAAAGGACTAGACTAAGTTGATTCGCCACCACTGTTCTAAAGAGTTCAGCTCTCATTCTATTATGAGTGTTCTAGAGATTTGGGTCTGTTTATTCAGTGAATATATTTATGGATTAATGGTCAAGTGTATTGTAGCCAGATAATAACAGAAGATGTACAGGGTCAACATGTACTTTTATTTAAGTACTTGAAAGACAAGTACTATATTAGAGGGGAAATGCTTCTAAAGAAACTCAGGTTGCTAAGAGTATTTGAACAGCAGATTTTTTTTAAACAGGAGTCATTGTATAGATTGGAGCAGAGATTTAGGAAACATGGAAGTCTGAAAAGGTATTTGGACAGTGGGAGAGAACCTTGATGTATTTATTATGTACTTTCACCTAAGAAAAATCAATTATAAAAATATTTTGAGATGGTACTTCACTCCATGAATTAATTATTTGAACTGTTACTGATCCCACTATTTGGGATCTGATCTGATCTGTTGTTAGGTTTTATTAAAGATTAGGGTCCAAAACAAACTGCAGAAGTAATCCAGTTTGAGACTGCTTTAACTGCCCTGGCTCAGGGAATCCTGGGAAATGTAGTTGATTGTGGCACCAGAGCTCTCTAACAGAGAATTATAGAATCATAGAATTGGAAGAGACCAGAAAGAGCCATCCAATCCAACCCCTTGCCATGCAGGGACTTTCAATGAAAGCATCCCTGACAGGTGGCCATCCAGCCTCTGTTTAAAGACCTTCAAGGAAGGAGGCTTCACTACACTCTGAGGGAGTGTGTTTCATTGTCAAATAGCTCTTACTGTTAGGAAGTTCCTCCTGTTGAGGTGGAATCTCTTTTCCTGTAGCTTGCATCCATTGTTCCGTGTTCTAGTCTCTGGAGCAGCAGAAAACAAGCTTGCTCCATCCTCAATGTGACACCCCTTCAAATACTTCAGTGGGGCTATCATATCACCCCTTAAGCTTCCCTTTTCTGTTTTATAGTTACAGTGCTCATTTATTGAAGGCTGGGAAAAATTGTCAGGTTCGTATATTTAAATCTGCATCAGTGAAATTTAAGAATCTTCGGTATGTTATGGTAAATTGGATTTTCAGTTTTAAAAAATTTGAAATTGCTAAAATCTTGTCATGAAATAATACCTGTCATTTACATTTAATTGCAAATTGCATGTAAAGACTGTGGTTTTGACAGTTTTAAGCTGTGATGAATTTTGCATGTTAAAATGTATGTCAGTTTGGGAGGAGTATATCTAACAGTCCTTTGGGGCAAAAATAGGCAAACAGCCTGCTCCCCCTCCACTTGTTTTTATGGAACCTCCATAACAGTCTCCTGCAGCTGCTAAATTTGGGTGTTCGTGTCAAAAAAAGCTGCAACTTGGAGATAAGAGACTAGCTCATTTCTGAAACTCTTAGGCATACCTCATTTTTGAACTCCTTTAAGAAAAACCCTTTCCTTGACTCAATTACAGTGGTGCCTCGGGTTACGAAATTAATTCGTTCCGCCATTCCCTTCGTAACGCGAAAATTTTGTAACCCGAAATAGCTTTCCGTTAGCGCTGGAAGCCTATAGCATTTGAATTTCGCGCCGAAATGAATTTCGTAACCCGAAAAATATTTCGTAACCCGAAACAGTTTTTGCCAATCCAACTTTTTCGTATCCCGGAAATTTCGTAACCCGCGCATTTCGTATCCCAAGGTACCACTGTAGTCACTCTTGTACAGACCACAACAACCCACAGATTAGGGCTCAGTCATCTCTCAGTGAGGGATCAGGCATTGCAGCAGTGGTTGCTCTTTTGCAGAATGGCAGCAAAGCAGGATTGCTACTTTCTGGAAAGTTAGGAAGATGGAAATTGTTCAGAGAAAGTAATAGAAACTGGTCAAAAGTCAGGGAAATGTTTATTAAGATACACTTGTGTAATGATTTTTTAAGGTGCCACTGCAAGAGGACAGTCAACACCTGTTACAGTTGAAGTAGAGAAGCAGGAGAAGATTAGCTCAATATCATGATGCAAACATACTCCATGATATGGTTATATGATTTAGAAAATATGATGATATTTAATAGTAAAGTAGAATAAAATGAACCCATATATGGCAGCATTGTTTCATCATAAGAGTATCTGACTGGCTTTTTCCAAAGATAATTTGTGTATCAGACAAACTGGAATCAGCTTCAGTCAATTTGGCTATAAAGTGCTGTCCTTCCCACAAATATTACTGTGCTCTCAACAATAAAAATTAAATTTGTTTGAAAATCAGACCTGTGAACTGTGTTTCATTTAACAGTCATTTTTTAAAGGAGTTTCTATCTTTTAAAAATATATATATGTTTCATTATTTGTGTAGTTTTAAACCATTTAATAAAACCTTTAATGAAATGTAATCTGTAATTTTGGGTTATTTTTAAATACTAGTTAGGAAAATCAACAGAATTTGGTCAGGAATGGTCAGGGAAATGGAAAATAAAATTTTAAGTGCCACTTTTCAAGTAGCAAACAAATTCTAGTAGTGGTCTATAGCAGAGGGACAAGAAGAAAAGGGATATGTATTTTTTTTCTTAAATAAGGTAAGCCTTTTTGATAGTCCCTCATTTACGGCTGGAGATTTTTCCTGATCAAAGCACAGCTGATTGAGTCTAAATTGTGCTTCTGAATCTGTATTTCCTGTATTCTGTGTTTTCTGTATTATCCCTGCCTTTCAAGCAAGATAGAATCCTTATGTGGGGAAGATTTCTAGCTTCACTTTGTTCTGTTCTCTAATTAGGCTGGCACTTTTGCAGAAGACACTACAGATACTATCCAGTGAGTCTTAATACAAGCCACTTTAGCTGTTGTGCAACTTACAGTGACTTGTTCCACTGCTGCTAAACAACATTCTATAATTTCCTTTGCCCTTTTAATTGGTGGCTCATGTGCTGCCTGAATAACTCTGAGGAATTTGTGCAATGTTTATACTGCTTTTGGCCTACAGAATTCAGGCTTAATGCAACATTGTCAAAGGCATGGATAGTGAGGGAGAAGCATTCAAATTTGGATATATATTTGATAATAATTCTTAAAGCAGTAATAGCTCAGTAGTCGCAGTGAAACTTTGTGCAAGATTTGGGGGATTCACACGCTCTTGACTACAATGGGGGTGTTCTAGAGAAGAGAACGAATTGTGCCATGGAAACAGAGGATAGAGAAGTACTGTATCTCGAAACATTTTTTCTAGAGCGTGGAATGCAGAAGAATCTAGTAATTCTAGAAGTGACAAGCAATAGCTTTAGTGCTTATACTTGATGGTCTCTGCACAGCTGTTTTGGAAGCTAGTTGGCATAGATTATAATGCAGATCATATATAATGCATATGTATTTATAAAATACAAAACATATATAACATGATGTCCTGATGAATTAAACACACTGTTAATGTATGTTAAAAACCATTCTCCTCTTCTAGGTGGAGTCGTTCATTTTGGATCAGGATGACCTGGAAAATCCAATGCTGGAGACAGCTTCAAAACTGCTGCTGTCAAGTACTGCTGATGGCGCTGATTTAAGAACAGTAGATCCAGAAACCCAAGCTAGGTTAGAAGCTTTGCTGGAAGCTGCAGGTAGATATTCACAGATTCTTACACTGATTTTGAAGAGCAATATATTTATGTTCTTGAGAAGCCAATGTTGATTTTAGAAATTCTAAACCAAAAATGACCTAAAGTACAGCTCCCATGCTGTGAAACACATTGATTTTATTTTAAAAAATGACTAAAAATACCCCCACCCCACCCTATCTCATGTTAGGAAGATTCATCAATGATGAGGTAGGTGGCCTTGGTGATGCCCCACCTATTTAGTGCTGTCTTTTCAAAGCTTTAGGCACCAGTTATAATACTTCATTTTTGGCCAAGTTTTTTCAATTTTGTTTGTTTGTTTTTAACAAACCAAACTTGTTTTACTTGTCCATAACATATGAACAGATAGTTTATATTATTTTATCTTAGGGTTTTGGTTAACTTTATTGCTATCACTGATGTTGATATAATTTATTTCCCCCCTGCTACTAGATGTAACTAACCCATTTGCCTTTTCAGTACATTCATACTTTGTGATTGAAAGGGACATTTTGGTTTATGACTCGATTGAGAATTTATTATATGCTTACAAGTGGTAAAGTGATGTATAAACTCTTAAAAATCGATTGCATTCACAAAATTTGGGTTCTTTTCTTCACTAGTTTAATATGTTTTGGGGGATGTTTCTGGTCTGATTAGGGTGCACATCATATGGCTGACTGAAGTACAGTAATATGAAATAAGAGAGTATGGACTAATTTGGAGTATAAAATAATGCTGTTTTATAAGTACCCTTTGTGGTATTATATTGAAAAAAAATTCACACCATACAAGCAATATGCTAGGTTTATTTGTTAGTATACTGTATAAACGCATGTGGTCTTTTTTTTCTCATTCATTGTTGCTTATCTTCTTGCCTTCTGATCTGAAATAAAAGGAATAGGTAAATTATCCACAGCTGATGGAAAAGCCTTTGCAGATCCTGAGGTGCTTCGCAGACTGACTTCTTCGGTCAGCTGTGCGTTGGATGAAGCTGCTGCTGCACTTACCCGTATGAGAGCTGAAAGCACAGCAAGTGCAGGGCAGATGGACAAGTAAGTGTTATTTATGAAGGCCATTTTTGAGAGTCTTGATAGATGTCCCTTATGGTTTTGCTATAGGAAAAGAATTTTCTACTAAACTTTTCTTATCAATTTATATTTTAAAATATGACACTTCTTATTTAATTCATTTGGCTGTATAGATCTCAGAATGGGAAAACAGTACACAATAGAATTATCTTACATCTCTGGAAAAAAAAGTCTTGCCAGGGGTTAATAGCCAGGTATTGTTTGGTGTCACAAACAGTGAAATACCCTGTCCTCTGGCAAATAACTCTTCTGAAATTGTCTTGTGTCTGGGAGGAGTGGAGAGCTGCAAACACAACTTTGAGGTGGAAGAATAAACAAAACAACAGCAACCTCCAGTGATAAGTGAAGAATTGCTCAACAATCACATCTTTGTTAGATATAATAACTATACCCCCCACAAAAAAAAACCCCATGAGGTAGTGTGTAGTATTCTCACAATCATGTGTTAGCATTTCATCCAATTCTTCCCTAACTCATCTTTTCTCTAGATCATGGTCAGAGAATTCCACAAGGATAGGGAATCATTCTTGTACAGGCAGTTTCATTCTGGACCCACCCCCCCCCCCCCCCATGGATGCCACAAACCACAGGACCCCAAGTGCTTTTGTTCTCAATGGTGGCACATCATGCGTGTAGCCATATTGGCGTGACCACATGCATGCACCGCCATTGGGGAGAAAGGGACAGGACCATCCATGGATGTTCCAATCTTCTGATGGCAAGCTTTTAAATAGAAAGAGCTGACTGTACTGTGTGCTCTGGAAATACTGAAGTATTGAGTTTGCAGTATTGGCATGAGATTGTAAATTTGCACCTCAGATCTTTCACCTAGTAAATCTCAGATGTAACTAACCCATTTGATAGATATTTGAAGACACAGCATGTGTGTGATGGCATCTTAGTGGTTAAAAATGTTATATGACATGCCAAACTTGGATTCAGGTTTTCCGAATGGATTTCATTACTCTTTCTCCTCAGCTTCAAACAGAGCAGAAGTGACTCATTCTGGATAACTCAGAATGTGCTTTTATGGGTATTAATATTGAGTGAATAATAAATTCATGAAGAACATGCAGAGGCTGAAGGAGAAATAACCTCATTTTAGTAATCAGTGGGATTAGAACGTGGGTCTCTCACTGAAGTTCACTTTTGTAATTGTTTACCAAAACCACAGTTACATGATGGGTTTTATGGCCCCATATAATTTCCAGGAGTCTTTACTTATCACATGCATTCATCCTTGGCTGTCAATTCTTTGGACTGAGAGCTGGTACAAACCAGCACTAAAAGCCACCTTGCTGGCAGCATAGGGTCATGGCGTACACATGACGCCACATCAACGCTGCCCAGAAGCCATCCGTCTGCCCACACATGGGTCAGCTTCATGGTGCTCCAGCAACACGGTGTTTAGACGCCATGCGCCGCCTGAGCACCGAAAAGGCAGGGCAGAAAGGGTGGATTTTTTTCTACCCCCGAAAGGAGTGGCATTATACTGCCTTGTGGGCTGCATTTTGCTGCTGCTTTTGGGGGTGGAAAAAGCTGGATCGGGACTGCAGCATGCAGTTGCTGCAGCCCCGATCCAGCGACCAACAGGGTGGCATCAAGCCACCCCTTTAGGGCTGTCTGTACCAGCCCTGAGTTTACAAGTGTCATTTTATCATCACATGAATAAGAAACATTTAAAAAGGCCACAAATGCTGCAATTCTCTCTCTCTCTCTCTCTCTCTCTCTCTGTGTGTGTGTGTGTGTGTTTTACACATCAATCCATTACATTTCACTATATCCAATATATCCAAGTATCATGTCTAGGTCTATATGTGGTGAGATCCTAATGGTACCATTTGACAATTGATACATGAGTTCTAACCATAATTTTCTCTTTCTGTCCATAGCCGCAGCCTAGCAGAAGCTTGCTCAGAAGGGGATGTGAATGCTGTGCGAAAGCTGCTTATTGAAGGGCGAAGTGTGAATGAACATACTGAAGAAGGCGAAAGTCTTCTTTGTTTGGCCTGTTCAGCTGGATACTATGAACTTGCCCAGGTTTGTCTTTTTACACTCTTAACAGTGAGCCTAAAGCATTGTCCTTTGACCATTCCAGATTTCCAGCCTGTCTTTCATCTGGAATCAATTTTATTTTTTTGTGCATACATTGATTTTCTCTCCAATAGACTATTGCCTAGATCCAGTTGCTAGTCCTATCTAGAGTTGAACTATTGAATTAATTGGATTTACTTGAGCAGTAATGTACTATTCAGCATTTGATTCAGTGGTCTACTGATGGTACATTAGTTAAATGCCAGTACTGCAGCCAGTATTGCAGCACAAGGTTGTGAGTTCAATTCCAGGGCCCCAGGGTTGACTCAGACTTATATCCTTTCTAGGTGGGTAAACCCACTGGGTGGTGTGAATGCACCTCACTTTCTCCTTTGCTGTGAAACCTCTTCCACAAGGGATAAAACCTCACTTAATTTGGGCAACAGCAACTTCAACCTATCTCAGAGGGGTTTGTTTCCCAGAACTCTGCCACATGGATACATAGTCACAGCTGTCTACATTCCTGTCTCATTACAGACCAGGTGCTCAGATCCACACCAGTGTGACATTTGGTAAGACAGTGCTGTCATCAGCCCTGGCATGACCCACCTTCTTTAGTGAGTTTAGCTTCTCCCATATGTAAGTCAGACTGACAGCAAAGAAAAATAGGTTGCCTACTTGCCACTGGTTCTTCAAGTGATCATCTGTGTACTCACACAACCCACCTTCATGCTATCTGTTTCTCCAAGTGTCTCAGTGGTGGACTTGGAACTTGGTTTTAGCAAGCGTGCACAACTTATATACACGTGGGTAAGGTTACTGTCATAATGGTGCTCTGGAAGCTTCTGAAGATCTCCACACAAGCACAAAGTGACCCATATGTCTGAGTTTACAGTTGACCACTCAAAGAAACACAGTTACAGTTAAGTGACCTGTTTTATCTTTTAAATGAGAGTCATAAAATATTCTTTATCATAGAACTAAAAAACTGGGAATGACCTCAAGGATAATCTAAACCACATCTGCCAGTGAATGAGATTTATTGTCACAGCATCTGTTGTAGGTGGCCAGCTAAGCTCTGCTTTAAAAACCGTATAAATGCAGAATTCACTATATTTTAAGCTAGTTGTTTGTTTTGCTTTAATGCCTCTAATCTAGAACACTGCTTTGATTCTGGCTAGCTGGCTCTGAACTTGTCATTTGTAAAACTGGTCAAATTGTATGTTCAGTGTAAAGCAGACCATTAGCATAAAATATCTCTCATACAAATCATTGTTCTAAGACTCAGTTTTTGTAAACATTTTAATCAGTTCTCCCCCTCAACAAAACCCCTTATTTTGAAGTTTGAGGGAACCAGCTGCAAAGGACTGTAAATATTAGACATTTCTCTAAAGTTAAGTCATCAGTTTAGTACACAGTATTAGTTGGTTAGAATTATTTGTGAAATTTAAGTGGCATCTGACTCTTTCACTTGCCCATGATCATATCAGGATATAGACCTGATGGGCATGGGGCTCTCTGGGAAGGAAAGAAGGACCAGAATAATTCATTAAAGTAGTACAGTAGTGAACAGCTTGAAAAAAGTAACACTTGCTTATTACGAATATATTGGACACATTTCTTTATTCTGCCTCTGTTGGTACTGCCAACCTTCAGAGCATTGTATAGTTCATAAAGCAGTGGCTCTAATTGTTCTTCTCTGCCCCTTGCAGCTCCCAGTAATATGTATGCATGCAAGAACAAGGTTTATAGATGACTGATTTTTTTTAAAAAAATTGCATGAGAGAAGCTAGAACCAACCAAATCGTAGCTGAGTTAGCCATGAAATGAGATGGAGCATAGGATTGAAAACTGAGGTGGCTGACATTCTTATGTAGCTCTTTCTAAACAAAGTGTTCCAATGTGCATTATATTGTCCTTCTCGGAAAGTAAAATCTCCAGCAGGTGCTGTTCTTTCCTGAAATTTTTTGTTCTTTTGTTGTTATGTGCCTTCAAGTTAACTCCAATTTATGGCAACCCTATCTAGGGTTTTCTTGGCAAGATTTATTCAGAGTAGGTTAGCCATTGCCTTCCTCTAAGTCTGAGAGACTTGCCAAGGTCACCCAGTGGATTTCCATGGCACAGCAGGGATTTCCTTGGTACAGGAGGCGAACACTCAAACCACTATACCATACTGGCTCCATTTAACTTAATTTCTCTTTGATCTCACTACCTCCAGTTGATGATCCCAAGTTTACATATTGTATATATACCTGTAATTCTGGATAATGAATCATGGATCTTACATAGTCATAACCCTGGGACATTGTTAGTGTTGTGTAATGTCACCTAAATACTACATGATTTAAGCACAAACATGATAAGCCATCTGTTAATGTTACTACAATTATTACAGATGTTTGCATGTGTTTGTTTACAACACAAGGATTGCATCTGCATAGTTACATAATACAGTGTGCCCGCACCATACATGGGTGCGCCATATGCGGGTGCACCATACGCGGCTTTAACCTTATGCAGAAGGTTAAGCAGCCATAAGGAGAATGGCGGGCGCGCCAGATGTGGGAACGCTCCCCCATTAAAGCTAATGAGGTTTGAGCTTCTGCGTTTTTCCCCATACATGGGGGGGGTGTTTCGGAACGGATTCCCGCATATGGGGAGGGCCCACTGTAGCTTTGAAGCAACAAAGAGTTGTGTTTCTCTTCAAAGTGTAGCTAATTTTATTATAGTGTAATTTTTTGCGGACTGTAGCAGATGCATGCAAATTTCAGCAGATGAAATTTCATCCAGAAATTCAGGTATGTATATAATAGATATGGTTAAGATTACTAGTTGTAGGCATTGAAGTCAAAGGGAAATTATATTCAGGAAGTTACTGATAAGAGACAGTTATGTTTTTAACATTGGGTATTTGCAAAACTATTGCTAATAACATACATCTTGGTACTAGATAAGTCTCCTAGCACATGTAGTGTGAGAAGATAGTATTGTCCTCATTCATACCTATGGCAATAGACTGTAACTTCCCAGTGAATAACTTGATCAATGTTATCGTTAGTACTTTGTTCTCCTTGTCAACAGGTTCTTCTGGCAATGCATGCTAATGTTGAAGACAGAGGTGTCAAAGGAGACATAACACCTTTAATGGCTGCTGCTAATGGAGGGCATGTCAAAATTGTGAAGTTGCTGCTAGCTCATAGTGCTGATGTCAATGCACAGTCTTCAACAGGTAATAAATATGTTATAATTAAATGTAATAAAAATACAGAGCAACCTTGAAATTCAGTACAAGTTCCATACTTGTTATTGAAGAAATTAATGTTTGCAAAAAGAATTGAGCACAACAAAACAGCAGGACAGTCAAATACACTGATCCCCCTGATCTGAGAGGAGGCATACTAAAGTGCAGCTGGCATAGAACAATTTGCAGAATTGCAAGCCAGTACTCTGAAGAGATAGCAAATGCTGGATCCCAGTACATGACACAAAATGAAAGCTGTCACAATTCATGGACGACTTCTATGATTTTACAAATCTACACACCCTTTTCCAAACTGTAAATAGAATGTTTCTAGGTAAATATCCCTTACCCCAAAATTTGATTTTTGATAAGTAGGTCCCCCTCCTTGCCACACTTAGTGGTTTCTTTGCTATTGTATTGTTGTCAAATGAGGATTGAAGTAGAACATCACTCAATGCCACTTCCCAAATTTAGCTTTGGTCCCTTATTCCCTGCTGAAATTTAAACTGGTGTTGTGGTATACTCTGGCCAACATTTCTGTATCAGTTTGAGGTCTCGGGTTAATATATATCAGGATGAAATGTAATCAGTACAAACAATTCAATATAAAAAACATAGTCCACAGTTTAGAATAAAACTAGTGATGGCAAATTGGATGTGAACCAACATCAGTAAGACACCAATTCATGGGGAAAAAGCAGAGTCTTAATTTGCTTTGAAATTACTGATCCATTTCCTTCTTTTAGACTGAGCAAGTGAGCAGACAGCAAGAGTTAAGAGGCAGCAGCTTTAGGCCCAGGTGCCCCCGAATGTTAACACTGGGCCTCAGTAGGTGCCAGGCAGTGCTTCCTCACCCACAGCCTGTAAATGTTTTCCAGCCTAGTTCTGTGAATTTATCCTAGTAATCTTCAAAATGCTTCTTTCTTATCTCACCTGTGTTTACAGTTGCTGTTAATACAGCTTAATGCTATTGCAGTTCTTCTCCAAGCTCTTTATTTTGGGGGGGGGGGGGTGGAATCAAATTATGGTTAGGTTTTTCTTTCTATATATCATTTGTCCCCGTATAGCAACCTCAGATTTAGACTGGTTTCTTCATGTTTTCAGGAATTGAATTAGAGGTTGAATTGACTTCATTTATTAGTATTTAGCAAGTTTAGGACCTCTTAACTTTCCACTTTAATTTTGAGTGTAGTCAGTAGCAAAGCACCTGCTGTTGTATCATAGTGGTTTAATAAAACCACATCATCGGCAATTAGCAAAATTGATACAAATTACAAAGGGGTGGGGGGTCGGGATTCATTTGCTGTAAAAAAAAAAAACTTCAGGGAAATTTTGAAAAATAATTATTTATTGATTGTTTGCATTTATGTGAGGCCTGCAAGGCAACTCACAGAAAATAAAACAAAGTTAGAGAAAAACCTAACAATGAAATTAAAACACGATTATAAGATTGTTGTTTTTAAAACAATAAACAATATGAAATCATTTAAATATACAAAAATTAAAACTGGAGTACTTATTCACCCCATAAAGTACTTATTCACCCCATAAGAAGGCTCCCTGCAAGCATCTTTTCATTATTATAATTAATGAATAATTATAATTTATTAACAATTTTAATGTTTCATTAAAAGCCTGTTAGAACAAGAAGTTCTTATGCCGTTTTAACAATTAAGGGAGTAAGAAGAGCTGTGTCCTTGATCATTTGTTACTCTCTCTCTCTCTCTCTCTCTCTGGCCTGTTACAGACTGCCAAAATAAAGCTGCTTCGGGTCTCTTTGGAGGTATGCTATTTAAATGATGCATGGGTCCTAAGAGTCCAGAGGTCGCGCCAAAGCCACACTCCATTCCTAAGCACTGGAGTGCAGCTTTGGTGCAGCTTCCGGATTCTTAGGATGCATGCATCATTTAATCAGCAGACCTCCAAAGAGACCCGAAGCAGCTTTATTTTGGCAGTCTGTAACAGGCCTCTCTCTCTCTCTCTCTCTCTCTCTCTCTCTCTATATATATATATATATATATATGTGTGTGTGTGTATGTATATATGTATGTTTGTGGGGGGGCACACATGCATGCATGCACACACACATATTTAGTTTGGATAGCACATGGACAAGGGCACAGCCATTCTTACTCCCTTAACTGTTACCAAACTTCCTTTGGTAAATGGCCTGCTTAACTACAGCTTACCTGTGCTGATGAATATTGATAAGAGTGTTTTTATTGCATACAGAAGAGATCCGTCCATTTGTAAAGTCTGTTACATCATTTTGGTTGTAATAATGAGTCTGTTGCTGCTTGAATGGACAAAAAGTACAGTCTTCCAACTTTTACCTGTAAATATTTTTAGTAAGCTGTAACCAAGTCAAGTAGCTGTTCAGCAGTGTACTTTGAATCCATTTTAATTATTCCCAATAATCTTGGATTTCTTGACCTCATTTTTCAGTTTTAGGGGCAGATATGATGCATATAGTTTGCCATCAATGGACCTCAAGCTAATTGAAGAGTAATTAAAAAGATCTGATCTTTTCCCTTTTTTATGTATATGCTGTCACAATGCTTGCTATCAGCAGGCACCTTTCCAGAATTATTAATTTCTATGAACAGCTCTGACACTAGTTATGGTTTGCCTTTATCAGTTCTACAGGGATGCATCAGGTGAAGAGCTTTGCTTGGTAGGAGTACAAAGATTAAATCACTATTTTCTCAATTTTCCTTTTTCGTACAGACTCTGCTTTGTGCCTACAGAGTTTCACCGGGGTCCCTGGTCTTCTGAAACAGATTTGTGTAAATAGCCCCTTTTCTCTCCTGTTCAAAGACATATTATTACATTGGTTTCCCAGCCTACTACATGTTATCAACAGGAGTTTTTTGACAGTCACTGATTGTGATACTGTCCAGCAATATAGGAATCTGTGAGGTTTTGGCAGATGATGTGACACCTTCCAAGTAGTGTTACTTTTTGTGATTGTACTGTTGAGATACTGCTTATGACAGTTTAATTCAGATGCTTTGTCAGTCCATCTGGAACCACTCCCAAAGCAGTTATCACAACTGGAACCATAGTTGTTATCATTTCTTAGGCAAAATGTTGTGAAATCTTGAGGCCTCCATATTGTTGTTACAGTTCTATCCTGGCCTATAACATGGGATATTTTTGTTGGTGAAGGCTTCCAGATGAAAGACCAGTCAGTGAGTTGAAATGTCAGTGAAAATGATCAGTGCTTAGATATCGAAATGCTGTAAATCTTTTTTCTTTCTTTCCTGAAATCAGGCAACACGGCACTCACTTACGCTTGTGCTGGGGGCTACGTTGATGTTGTGAAGGCCCTGTTGGAGTCTGGTGCTAGTATTGAGGACCACAATGAAAATGGCCACACACCCCTTATGGAGGCAGGGAGTGCTGGACATGTGGAAGTTGCCAGAGTTCTGTTAGAAAATGGAGCTGGAATCAATACTCATTCCAATGAATTTAAGGAGAGTGCTCTTACACTGGCTTGCTACAAAGGTACGGTGTTAACATTCCTCAACCATAGCATTTCACTAAAAAAAAATGACAGAACTGTTTGGTGTACATTGCAATTAATAGGATTTGTTTTTTAAATTTAAAAGAATCCTATTTACTTTTCTGACTTTGTTCCAGCAAATAAAGGGAGAGAGGTTATTATTTTATTTCTATCTAAATAATAATAATAAATGTCATTGCAGTCCAGCCCTGTCTGTATTTGATTTTCATGAAGACTCTTATCCTCTGAGGAAAATAGCTCATTATAACTATTCAGTGCTGGCACATGCTACAAAATAAATTGGCAAGGAATATTTTTACTAGGGTACAGTTAGTGTTCAGTGTTTGTGGTATAGTTCTGTTTCTTTCTGCTAGGAAACGGCATCCTGCATTTGCAGGAGTTGGAAACATTTTGAAGCAATGGGGAAGTTTAGAGCAAATTGCCTATATTACGACAACAAGATGAAGCTTTCTTTTCTAATCTGTAGTGAACAGTGTGAAAAGAAAACAGCTAAGGATTTAAGGCAGTAAAAAGTCATTTTTAAAAGGCTTTCTCTTCAGCTCTCTGTTCTGTTAAAGAGAAAACAATTCTGAAGTGTAATCAGTATTTTGTTTTCCTTTGTGTTTTTTCTGAGAATTTTTACCTATTTGGTACTGGAGATTTTGTGCATTGGAATTCAAAAGCCAATACATGTTTTTTTTTCTGATTTTGAAAGCATGCTCACAGACCATTTGTAGAGTTTAAACATCAGCATTTCCATTCTTATTTTGTGGTTTAGAATAGAAAAAAGCTTACTTTCTGGTAATAATTGAATAACTATAAACAACTCCATAGATTTTGGGAATTTTTTTGCAATTAGTTTGTTAAACTGCATCTTAAGCCCATTAATAAATTTCAGAGATTATGAACTTTGTGTTGTTGTTATTATTATTATTATTATTATTATTATTATTATTATTATTATTATTATTATTTCTTTAGGTCATTTAGACATGGTAAGGTTTTTGCTGGAAGCAGGTGCGGACCAGGAGCATAAAACAGATGAAATGCATACTGCGTTAATGGAGGCATGCATGGTAAGAGGTATTAATAGTTCATAGGGGTCTAAGAATTCAGTATTATTTTCTGTGCCTCAGCAAATTGAAAGCTTTCTGATTGGCCATATTATTAATGAAGTGCATTTAAATTCTAGTGATATAAAACCTGTTTTCTAAGAGGAATGGCAGGAAAAGGGGAAACCCCACAGACGACTTCTTGTTTATCTGGTGGCTTACATCGGTCTTGTTTTAAGGATAGATGCTATTTGTACAGTAGTCCTGTTGCATGACACAAGTCACTTATGGGGTGTAGTAACACTGGGTAGATAGAACAACTCTATTCCTAAGTGATTTCTATGCTAAAACTGTATCCAGGAATAGCTGTGATGGCCATATAACAAAATGCAGTAACATCCAAAATCCACATATCAGTAATACTTTTATTGGGACAACAAAAATGCACAGTATCCCTGTTGCAAGCTTTCAAAGCTCCACTGACTTAAAAATCATACAGGAGGAGGAAAAAGACAAACGTTCATCAAAGACATACATTTTCTCAGAATATTGTGGCTGTTGTCCTCAGTTCACATGATATGAGTGGCAATGTTCATGGAGGCCCTGTAGGTACTGTGAGATTATTAAAGTCCAGGAAATAAACTTTAATTCTATATGTTATTAGACATGAGTAATACTCCAAAGATTATGAAACATGTGTAACTCTGCTGACAATCTAGAATGCATAGCACTTAAAAATAAAATCTTAGAAAGACTTGTGAAAAGGAAATACCTGTACAACTTTAACAGCAGTAGAGATCAGATCTTGTGTGAGCTTTTCAAAACTCAACAGCCAGTTTTGCCCACTTTGTATAAAACATTTGTGAATATGCATATTTGTGAGCATATAAAACCAAGAAAGATCATATAACAAATGTGGGAGGGGAAAAACAATCATTGTGAGTTCTGTTTTTGTTAAGGATTTAGACCAGGGGTAGGCAACCTTTTTGAGCCGGGGGCCGGGTTGCTGTCCCTCAGACAACTGGGGGGCCAAAGCCAAAAAATAAATAATTAAATACTTTTTAAAAAATGTATTAAATAAATAAACCAGGACAAATGTAGGACAAAATTTTCAAATGGAGGACACTTTTTTAAAAATGGAGGACACGCAAAAAATTTGCTGATTTTTAATTTTTTTTAAAATTATAAATGCATGTTTCGGAGGCTTCTATAGACAATTGCCCCCCTTGCCTGCCGCTTGCCCCCCCTTGCCCGCCTCCTCCTGATAGGCCAAAGGCCCCACGCCCTCACGCGAGAGGCCAAAGGCTCCGGCGGCAATCGGCGGCAGGACCGGGCTGGGGCCGGTCCCAAGGCCTTGCCGGGCCACATCCGACCCGCGGGCCGCAGGTTGCCTACCCCTGATTTAGACGTAGGTTCTTCATGCTTCTTGAGGGCTTTCCTGCAAATTCAGGCTGTTTAAATTGGCACAAAACTGCTATGTTCTGTCCAGTATGTGGCAGTATCCTTATGGTTTGCATTCGCTTTGTGATACTAAATAAAAATATGTGGGAGCTTCATCCAGCATTTGCGTAATTAAATTTTTAATGTATTATCTTTGCTTTCTAGGATGGACATGTGGAAGTTGCTAGGTTACTTCTTGATAGTGGTGCTCAGGTGAACATGCCTGCTGACTCTTTTGAATCTCCATTAACTTTGGCAGCCTGTGGTGGGCATGTAGAGCTCGCTGCCTTATTAATTGAGCGAGGGGCAAATCTGGAGGAGGTAAATGATGAAGGTTATACACCACTGATGGAGGCAGCCCGAGAAGGTCATGAGGAGATGGTAGCGTTACTTCTAGGTCAAGGTAACTAACTGTAAGAGTATAATAATCTATGCTAGTAGCAGGGGTGAAAAATTTTGAACATTCTGGAATGTATCTTTTAGGAACCATTTTTTCTTTTTTAAAAAAATTATTAATTTTAAATCAAAATCGTTTTTAAAAACCCTAAAAGGCCAACATTTACAATAGAAAACTTAGACTCACAATATACAATACAAGACAAATACACTCGGCTCTCCACATTCATCAAGAACCCCATGAACGTGGAAAAACGTTAATGTGCTATTTTATCTTTTATTGTATCCATTTTATCTGCTGTACACCGCTTTGATCTATAGGAAAAGCGGTATATAAATAAACAATTTATTATTTTTATTATTATTATTATAAAACCACAAATAATTCCCCCCATAGAATTCTATTAAAGGGACAGATGGGTGGGGAAAGATGAGCATGCGCACACTCCTCTTTTCCCCTGCCCTCCATTCCCTCAAACAGCCATCCATCCAGGAAAGGTACTTGGAAGGGTTGATCCATTCCCCCCCCCCCCTTTCCCGGGCAGATCTGTACCTGGGGAAGGCAGCAATCTGACTGGAAAAAGGGCGATGTTGGCATGTTCAGCCTTCCCAGCTTTTCCCTCCTGGGCTTCCCCCCCCTCCCGGGGGGGGGGGACAAGAGGGAAGAGGAGGAGTAGTGCGCCCACACAGCGGCCTTGACCTTGTGAATAATCAAAACTGTGAGTATCAAAGCCGTCAATGTGGAGGGCCGAGTGTAGGAAAAAACTAAATTTATATACTAAAACCCATACCACAAACTCCAACAGACATGTGATCACAATCAGACAATTATACAAATATAAATATACAAAATAAAATTTCTCTATACCTAAAACAATGACTACCTTTCTAACAGATTTTGCATTACTGCCTACAATTAGTGTCTAATTTCATTTTGCATCTTAATTCTGTTCCATTGTATCACCCTGCTTTATGTGTGTACCCTAATAAAGCAAATGTCTGTAATCTTGTATATCATATTTGTAATTTTTATTCACCAAATGTTGTCTTTTCTCTATCATATTCATCTAATAGTCTCTGAGATTCATCTCTGCAGGACCTCCCCATTGTTTTCCCAAATAAGATAGCATTAAATTCCAATTCTTTTCAAATATTTTATCTGATTTATCTCATAACTGATATGCCAATTTGTCTAACGCAGTTGTCTCATACATTTCCATTAACCATTGGTCATTATTGGGGGTAGGAGAAATCACTGTTCCATATGTAAAACATATACTCCAGAAATGCTACGTCATATGATGAATATGGTTACATTCTTAATATGCAAAATACCAATGACCAATAATAACAAAAAAATAAAAGAAGAAAAGAGAACAGGAAGGAATTTAGCAATGCCTTTGAGACTAACTGATACATTGCAGCATAAGTTTTAATGGACTCCAGATAGAATGCTCTCTAATAGAACTAGTAAACAGCTGATGTAGCTCTGTTCTAATTTATTTGAGAAATTCAATATTTGTATAAATGTTAAAATAGAATATCTCAAAGTTCTATTTCAAAACTTAATTTCCTTTGTATATTTCTTTCTTGAAGGAGCCAACATCAATGCTCAGACAGAAGAGACGCAAGAAACTGCCTTAACTTTAGCATGCTGTGGGGGCTTCTTGGAAGTTGCTGACTTCCTTATTAAAGCAGGAGCTGATATCGAACTTGGGTGTTCTACACCCTTAATGGAAGCTGCTCAGGAGGGTCACCTGGAGCTAGTGAAATATTTATTAGCTGCAGGTATGGAATTGCTCTCTGTATGTGTATGTTGTTCATATTTAGATACTCCTCAAAACACTGTTGAGGCTTCACTGTCAATGGGGGTTATATATTCCCTACTGATTTACTGCTTAATCCTATTATGCGTGCCCTTGCATATAGTAGCATGCCATTTTGCATCGGTATAAATGTGTATGAAATAATAGTGTCAAACCATTGTAATAAAACACAATACTTAAATATTTTTGAAATGCAGTTAAATACTGTAGTCTGTCTTGCTAAACATCATTGAAGTCTTGCATATTTTCTAAATATATTTCATGCTGCTTCAGGAGCTAATGTCCATGCAACAACAGCAACAGGAGACACAGCACTGACATATGCCTGTGAGAACGGTCATACAGATGTAGCAGATGTGTTGCTTCAAGCAGATGCAGATCTGGTAAGCTAACTGGCAAAGCTTTGGACTTTTCCTGCGTTTGTGTATCTATTTGACATTTATTTAAGAAGAAACAATTTTGACTTGATGTATTTCACTTCCGCTGAGAAGAGCAGTAGACTTTCAGCGCGGGTTACATATTCACAAATTACAAAATATAATAACTGTAAAATCAAATTAAATTCACTAAACAATGTACATTAATACTGTAACAGAAAATACCTTTTTGAAACGGTATCAGTGAAAGTTTTTAACAAAAAATGAGAAGTTTTAGCAAGTGTTTGGCTGAGTGGGTGAAAAAATCAGGCATGGTGTCCTAACTAAGGGAGTTCAGAAGTGAATTCCTCATCTAAGAAAAGCCTGAAACCTTTCCCACACCAGTCTGATGTCCTGAAACAAAGGGACACATAACAGGGCTTCCTCAACAGAACTTGAAAGAAGTAGAAATGCTTGTGGGAAGTCTTTCACTTCTGGTATTAACAGATTTGATCTGCAACTCCTGGACTGCTTTGCAGATTGGAATGTAGAAAAGGATCTCTGCATAAGCGTTCACTTATTTGGTCTGTTTTCAAAAGTGCTTCCATTTTATATCAGGTGCTGGGCACTATTCAGGGATACTTTCTAAGTTCCTCAGATAAGACTGCCTCCCTTCTAGTCAGTTGTATGACTCACTTTTCAAAGATACATTCACACAATTCAGTGTTCTCTAAGATTTTCATTCCCTAATGCAAAATTCTCATTTGCAAGTATCCACAATAGTCTCTTAACATTCCATTTTGGGGCAAGGTTCTCTAGGAGTTTTTCGAAGAAATGGATTATATAGATCCATTTCAATCTGCCTTCAGGCCTATTGTTGTATCTAAAACCTGTTTCTGTCATAATCTATGTATTTTCCCAGTTGACCTAAAAGTGGTCAGTCACCTATTGTTGCAACACTTAGTTTGTCTGCCTTCCTAAAGCTTTCCCACCTAGATTTACTCTCAGAATTTTGGTTAAGGAATAATTGCTTATTAGCTGAATTGCCTTTGGGACCTACTTTCCCCGTCCTTCCCCCCCCCCCCCCCCCCCCCCCCCCCCCCCCCCCACCATAGTAGATTATCAGTGTTAAGTACCTTAATTTGGGCTATATTTTTGACTGTTCTATTGTAAAGTAGGTGACTTTATGCCTATAAATGTTCCATTGTGATTATCTAGAAATGAGTGATCATTAACAGAAGATCTAACTGCACAGGCTGTTCAATTCAGAGATAGTAATTACATAAAATAATTGAAAAATGCTGTTTTTCTTAGTGGCCTCTGACTCACCAAATGAGTACATATGCCTTCACGGTTCATCTTTCAAAACCTTCTAGAGCTATTATGTAAACATTTTGGTGGTACCTACTGAATCTCCTTTGGTTTTGGTTGGTGAGAGGGACCCTCCTTCACTCATTGATGACATTCAGTTCTTTGTGGATCAGATATTGAGGGTGGTGAAGGCATTAAACAATGCAGTGGTAGATGTTGTTGTTGTGTCTCTTCAAGTCATTTCCAGCTTACAACAACCCTAAGGCTGAGGTTTTCTTGGTGTGTTTCCTCAGAGGGGATTTGCCATTGCCATCCTCTGAGGATGAGAGTGTGTGATTTGCCCAAGATCAACCAGTGGGATTCTATGGCTGATCTCTAATTCAAAACCTGCTCTCTGGAATCAGAAAGGCACTGGCAGAAGCAGTTGTGCCTAGATGTCATGCATTGTTGCAATCTTCAGAACTTGCCATTAAATCCAGGATTTGCCATTTGATGAGGTTGGTCTTTGTCATTCAGACACTGATTCAAAGCTAGAGCACCTTCATAAAATGAGGACAACAGCCAAGAAATTTGGTCCGTAATCCCAGTGACATTCTTCATCTTGATACTGGCCTTATTGGCAGAGGTCTGTACCATTATACCAACATCAGTATAGCCTCATCAGTGGACATTAGCAAAGGCCAGCCACTTTGCCCTCTTCCACATGCAAGTCTTCCTCCACCAGTCAGTACAAAGAACAGTTCAGGAGAAAACACCAGAACAAGTCTAAGCAGTGAGTTTGACTTCCAGAAGAATGATGTTCTTGCTACCAAGTCTTTGCCACCTCAATTACCACTATTCTGCAACAGGCTCCACCATTTCTACCATGCATCGGCCTCCAGCACCTTTGATCCCTGGGTTTTCAACATCATCAGAAGGGGATAAGCCATAGAGTTCTGGAAGATGCCACCAGTTGGAGTTTATCACGCTAACCTTTCCTTAGCCATGCTGACAGAAGAGGTAGAATCCCTCCAGTGGAAAGGTTCTATCGAGTTTGTCTCATCTGTTGGGCATTCTTCTCCCACTATTTCACTGTGTCCAAGAAGAATCAAGGGTTGTGTCCATTTTGGACTTTCAGGGCATCAATTTATATGGAGAAGGGAGATTGGTTTACAACTTTGAACCTGAAAGTTGCATATTTCCACATCGTGATCAGACTGTCTCACAGGAGCTTTCTCTGTTTTGTGGTGGGGACCTATTCATATTGTTTCTGTATCCTATTATTTGGACTTTGCACCATTTCTAGAGTGTTTACCAAGTGCATGGTGGTGGTGACTGCTTGGCTTTGTCAACAAGATGTTATTCACTTTCCCTATATAGACTATTGGCTGCTCATTGCAAATACACATCAGTAGCTTCTCTCAGATATTCACCTCACTCTCCAACTTCTAAATTCTCTGGGCTTCATTGTAAACCTCAAGAAATTACACTTGGAAGCAACATAGCAAGTGTGTTTCCTTGCAGCACTGATAGATGTTTTTGCTCAGGTAGGAATCTTGCCTTTCAAAGAATCAACCTTTGTTGTTCATACAGTTGGAGAGTGGAGGCAAGAGATTATCAAATTCTCTTAGAATACATGTTATTCACCATGTCTGTAACTCCATTTGCAAGACTGCAGATGAGGTCCTTGCAGGCCTGGTTCCTGTCATATTTCAACCCATTAACTAATTCTCCAAGCAAGCTCATGATACCATACAGCATGCACTACTCCCTAAGGTGGTGGCTGGATTCAACACATGTACAAGCAGGAATGCCATTCCACTCTCCTCAACCCACTGTGGTCGTTACAACCAATGCATCCCTTGAGGTCTAGGGTGCCCACTCAGCAAGTTTGGTGGTAAGGGATCTGATTCATTGACAAGAGAGCTTTTTACATGAATCCTCTGGAGCCACACTGCTGAAGAGATTCTTCAGAGGTTACAGGGAACTTTATTCTCCAGTGTTGGGTTCAGCATCTCAATATAGTTTGGAGCTGATGCTGTCTCCACTCTCTAAGAAACCCTTTGAACTAATGATGTCCTATGATATTTGTCTGGTTAACTTTTGGTGGCTATTACATCTGCAGGTGAGTTGTGTGCCCTCAGGATGGGCCAGCCTTAACTGCAGTTCCACAGAGATAAAGACCACTTTATATAAGAAATGTCTGGTCTGGCCTAAAGTGGTTTCTGCATTTTTCATCTATCAGGACATTGTGCTGCCTTCACTGATACAGAAACCTACTGGGATTTGGAATGAATCTTTCACTGCATTGATGTCAGGAGGGCCCTTGCCTTCTATGTTGGCAGGACTCTTAGACTTTTTGTCTGTTACTCTTTGAAGAGGAATGGATTGCCTGTCTCTTCATAGTGCCTCTCAAAGTGGATGGTTTCCACTTGGCTTATGAACTTGATAGAAAGGACCCACCACAACCACATGTGCATAGCCATTCTACAAAGCCTATGGCTTCTATGTACTCACAGCCGTTGATCTTCATCTCCGTCTATGTACTCACAGCCGTTGATCTTCATCTCCCAGTACAGATTGGATGCAAGATCTGATGACATATTTGGGAGAGCAGTGTTTTCTTGCCTGGCATGACACTCTTATCTCCTATGATTAGTAGTTTGCTGGTCTCCCAAATTTTTAAATCACAGAGATTGTGAAGAAGGACAGGTTGCTTACCTTTAACTGTAGTTCTTCATATGGTCATCTATGAACTGCCCAATATCCCCTTGTTGTATCCCCTATCCCAAGATCCTGGGCTGCTTAGATGCTTGCTGCTTTAGCATCCATGAAACTAAGGGTTTAGGTGAGATGTGTGTCTGATAGGTGTGTGGGGGGTGGATGGGGCTACCTCCAGAACACATATGTAATAGTTCTATACAGTTCTGAATAATGCACTGCACAGGCAGAGATAACCCTTTTGGGTGAGTTCACTGATGACCACTCAAGGAGCTATAGTTACAGGTAAGCAATCTGTCCTTTAGAGTCTAGGGCTGAGGACTTGGGAAATCCTGGTCTTAGTCAACACTGAGTGATGAAATTCACTGGATGAACTTGAACCAGTTACACATATTCAGTATGAACAGAGGTGCAAGAGTAAAGTGGGAAGAAGAGCCCTTTATTGTGTGTTGACATCACTTAAGGAAAGACAGATTATGTTTGCATATGTAAAACCTTTGAAGTGTTGCTTGAATAAAAACTACTTCATTAATAATAATTTCTTACTTTAAAGATGGTTTTGGTCTCTTCCTCTCTCCCCAACACCTATTTTAGGAACATGAATCTGAAGGTGGAAGAACTCCTTTAATGAAGGCTGCAAGAGCAGGTCACGTCTGTACTGTGCAATTCTTAATTAGTAAAGGTAGGTTTTTGTGAAGACTATTTCTTAATGTTTTCATGTATTTGCCTAAGATTTGTTGATATTAAATTGTTGCTTTTATTTTATGATTCGTCTTCATATGTTCTTTTTTAATTGCATCAAGAACATTTATTAAAGCAATTTTCTAATATTGGAAAATGAAGTAGTTGGCTACTATACATGGCTGATATAACTTTTAGAACTAAGAAGCAACTGGCATGTCACATTGTACTCCAGTTACCATGTTATAATGCAGAGAAACTTGTGGCTTCAGCAAATTGACTAAATTCTCAAATAGTACAAGAAATAATGCTTTTTTTTCTCAAGCCATATGCATATGTTGCTGTGATTATTTTAGGCTTGCAGTGAGGCAGTTCCTGATTTTTCCTCTGCCTTGCATAAGAGAGCAGGTTTGAAACGGAGCCATACATCTTTTTCACAGAGTCTTTGAGGATTTTCTTCACTCTGTTTTCTCCTTTCCCTGATCATAACTCAGGTAGTAGGATAGTTGAAAACGTCTCTTCACTATCAGTCCTCACCACTATAGTAGGAGGTGGGTGAGAATGAGATGTCCAAAGTATATGGTTACTTCAGGAAGAGACAGACATTTGCAGTCCACTCCTTAATAGGAGAAGACCAGTGGGATGGTGGTCACCAGAAGGTAATAGTTAGGAATAAGAAGTACTTCTCATCTTTGTTATTCTTTAACAGGAGCAAATGTGAACAGGACCACAGCAAACAATGATCATACAGTTTTATCGCTTGCTTGTGCTGGAGGGCACTTGGCAGTTGTGGAATTGCTGCTGGCTCATGGAGCTGATCCTACTCACAGATTGAAAGTATGCAGTGGTTATCTTTCTTCTCTAATCTCTTTTTGTACTGGGTGCATATTATTGGGCATCTCTATGGCCCTATACAGACAGCCAAAATAAAGCTGCTTCGGGTCACTTTGGAGGTATGCTGTTTACATGATGCATGTGTCTTAAGAGTCCGGAAGCTGCACCAAAGCTGTGCACAAGTCCTTAGGACTAGATTGTGGTTTTGGTGCGGCTTCCAGGCTCTTAGTACACATGTATTATTTAAACAGCATACTTCCAAAGTGACCCGAAGCAGCTTTATTTTGGCTGTCTGTAAGGGGCCCAAGTGACACTGGGGCACAAAATTATATTTTTAAAGTATTTTTTCAGACAGAAATAAATTTTACATGTAGTTTTGTATCTAGTTTTCCTGCTGCTGTTGTGTAAGGGAACTCTTCCATATAATCTAGTCTAGTCCAATATCCCCGCCAATTGTCCTGAACCTCTTAGTGAGCTTGCTACCATTCTGCCCTTTGCCTGCAGCCAGGGAAAACTTGGAGCAAGCAGCAAGCCAGAAGCTGAAAAATACCATATTATGTGGGGTGGGGAGGGAAGAACATCAATTGATTAAATGCTGCATTAAAATTCATTTTAATATTGTTGAAGAATAATTTAAAATGCTTTTATAAAATGCTGGATATCATGGAATGCAGTAAGTTTCTTGGGGGGGGCATGTTTCAGAATATAAAACAAAAGTACTGTATGTATCTCATTGTTTAAATTGTTTAATAAATATTAAATCATTTTATTGTTTGCACTGATTTAAACTAATCAGGTTCATTTTATTTTATACTACCCTGAAACCTTTAAATAGTGGGCACAATATAAATCTTTTAATAAATAAACAATTAGATACTCATTTTATCTCATTGTTACCTAATAGGATGGTTCAACCATGCTAATAGAAGCTGCTAAAGGTGGACATACGAGTGTGGTTTGTTACCTTTTGGACTACCCTAACAACCTGCTTTCTGCTCCTCCACCTGAGTCTACCCAGCTGACTCCCCCTTCTCATGATTTAAATCGGGTAGGTATATTAGGTTTTTTAAATTTTGTTTTATATTCTGTGTCATTGCTATTGTAAAATAATTGCTTCTCAGCTGGAAACTGCTATTGTGGTAAGTTTTATTGTAGACCACTTGTTAAGGAAGTACTAAACTTGAAAGAAAATAAGTCATCTTTTGGTGGGTTTAATTCTAGCTTCCTAGTTCTGCAGGAAAACTATCCTAGGGAAGCCTTGGCTATGGATGGAATTTTACCTGGTTAGTTCTCTTCGACCATTTATGTCCTCTTATAGTTGCCTTAACCGAGTAAAATTAAAACTCTAGGAATGAAATTCTGTGTTATCTAAAACTAACTACTGCTATTTTTATCTTGTGAACTGTATATCTATTTACAGTTTCTAACAATTTGTTTGCGTCATGCCAGAAAACAAAGAATTTTAATCATAATGTCCCATGTTCTAGGCTCCTCGTGTACCTGTACAGGCACTTCCCATGGTTGTCCCACCCCAGGAGCCTGACAAACCCCCTGCTAATGTCGCTACAACCCTTCCCATCAGAAATAAAGGTCAGTTGTAGCTGTGTAGATTATCATTAAGTGACCTTTTGTAGATAACATAAACAATTCCTTCTCCAACATCAATAGAGGATATGTCTGTACAGCAAATTATTAAGGGCTGTTTTTATCCTGGGGTTTTTCTCAAGGCTTTACTATTGTATGGGTTTATCTTGATTGCTGGCTTACAGGTCTTCATTAACCAGCAGATATTTCATAGTGGAAGAAACTGAGAGAGTACCCTTTCCCTGTAAAAGTTCGTGAAAAAGTATTCTGCATAAATGAAATGTCATAATTTTTTTAAAAAGTTTAGTTGTTAGAATATTCTTAGGAGAGCTGAAGAAGCAATCCACAACCATTGGGATATTCCTTCACACCATCTGATCAAGGTGGGAAAATTGCAGACGGTTTAATCCATTGACCTCTTTTCTCTTCCTTTCATTTTTCTCTCCTCCTACCTTGCCAGCTGGTCTCTCTCTCAATTTCTAGCACATTAAAATACAACTTAAATCACAACAAATTAGGAGTAGAATACTAGTTAATAGAATATGGCATTTGCAAAAGATTTAATAAACAGAAAAATCCCAACTCAGATGCGGACAGGGAGGAGTTCAGCACCCCATCAGAGAAAAAAGAAAATGTTACTAGAGGAAGGACCCACCACTAGAAATGCTCAGTTAGCTACAAGCACACAAACTACAGAGCAAGAAAACATTAAAAATATTTCTGTGTTAATTATGTTGAGAGGCATACCTCTTATCAGACTCCAGAGTATATTTTAAAGAAAAATTCCTTTCATTGAGCAAAAGCAATACAGAGGGAAGATCATTCAAATTCAAAACCGTGGAGATACCGTGGAGTGATAATAAAACCAACGTCAGAAGCTGCTGTTGACAAACCCCGAATAAAGAGTTCAGATTGCTGAGACAAACTGTTACATGCTATTAACAGGTCTGCTAAGAAAGAACTGAGAGGTGAGAGCAATGCCTGGTGAAAATAGACAAAAACAACTGAATTGGGTGTGTGTGTCTTTTTTTCCCCTGTCCTGTTTAAGACTGTTAAGAAAATGCATCTGCTATTTTAAGAAAAACGTGTGGCAGTAAGGTCAAAATTAATTATTTTGGATAAGGCCAGAAAGTTTTAAAGGATAAGCTTTTAATAAAATAAAAGACTTAACAGTGTAGTCTCCCCCAAACGGAGAAAGGGAGATCAGTGGAAGCAAACTCAGTTGCAACTTCCAATCATCATCTTGAATCAGAGGATTCCAGACAAGGAAGGGGCAGAAACAAAGAGAACTTTCATCCACTCATAGAAGGCCACAATATTGCGTGCAGAAGTTCATGGTTTAAGTGACAGCCAGGACAACAACAGCAAAAATTCAATGCATTCAGGGATGAATATGAGCCCTTTGAACACAAACTGTGCGTCTGAGATACAGGAAATGTTCAGCAGCAATCTTATGACATTTCTGCAATAAAAAGTATAGTTAAGGAAGTATTTGATTTAGCGATGGAAAAAAGACTGCACAGTACTTTCACTGATAAAATATTTTCAACTACAATGAATTTGAATAACATGATTAATCAATGGAATTGATCTCTTGGACTATGCATTTAAAGAATGATGAGAATTTAGGTTTAATGAATTTAGAACATTTATTGGTAGAGGAGAAAATCATTCCTCAGAACAGGGATGTCCATAGAAACACCAGTTAACTTCATGGGGTAAGAATCTAATCAAGCAGGTACAGCAAAACCAAAGGAATGCACAGAGAAAATAAAATTTAAATAAAATGAATGAAATGTTGGATTTAGAGTCAAAAAGGAAAGATGCTGCCAAGGAATAAAGTTAGGCAATGAAGAATAAGATTCAAATATGGATGACATGCACTCTTCAGATGGGGAAACTATTACAGAGCAAAATAAAGGCAGATTATTTGAATCTGATATTTCAGAAGACTACAAGAAAGATTATTTCAGAGTGACTACTTATTGAATATGGTTTGGAGGATCTAAACTAGGATGAAAGTAAGGAAAAAGGAAAGTTAAGTAAGGTAGTAGCCTTGTTGCAAAATATGCTATCAAAGAATTTAGAAATTCCTATGCCAGGTTTATTTAAAGAATTCAGTCGTAATGGGAAACAATTCTTAATAGTAAGAACTTCAATTACATTAAAGATTCTATGCAATGAGGGGAGAGTGTATTTGTCCCATTGATTGATGGTCCTGTCTCAGCTTTAATTTCAAATGCTGTCATCCCATGGGAAGGTAAGGTGTTTCTAAAGAATGTAGATGAAAAAAGTATTGATGCAGCTTTGAGAAGGTCTCATGAAGCTTTAGCACTGTTCATTAGAGCATGAGTCACATTTTCAATGTTTACTAGGGCAGCCATATTATGGGTTCAAAAAATCCTGGGTTCAGAAGATGCAAGTGCTCGAACTACAGAAAAAGCACTACTTAAGTTAGAAAAAGTACTTCATTATATGACTGATCGAGGTTATGATGATGCATTATTTGCAACATAATCACAGCTACTCCAAGACAAGAAACAAGCTCTTCCTATAGTTCACAAAACAGGAGATGCATCAGATGAAACTTCCTTTCGAGGAGGAACAGGTTTTCAAAAAGAGATTTCAAAAATTCACACACCAGTGGCATAAAAGTAGATTCCAATTCAGACAGCAAGATCAACAACAGTAAAGAAGAAAAGGCAGACATTCCAATAGGGGTCACAGGCAGCAAAATGACTTGAGGAAATTATCAGTAGGCGAAAGCTTACTTCACTTGGTTCATTTATGGGAAGTCATAACTACAAATGAATAGATACTTCAGGAAGTTCGACGATGTTATGAGATCATTTTTTTAAAAAGCCAAGGAAAATACATCTTTCATCATCGTTATCAAAGAACAAAATCAAGAAGGAGATAGTCCAAAAAGAAATTCAACATTTAATTCAAATTGGGGCAACAGAGTTCAGAGAAATTTGCTCCATTTTCTTTACAGCCCCAAAACACAACGTGGAACACAGACTTCTCTTGGACTTCAAATTCCTGAATGGTTTCGTTCAATATCAAAGGTTCAAGAAGAAACGTTACAAACTATATTTGAGAATTTGGAGTTGAGTGATTACTTATTATCAATAGACTTGCGCATTTCACCTGCAAGAAATACTTGTGATTTCGATTACAGCAACAGCTGCTACCAGTTCAGGGCTTTGTTTCGGCCTGGCTCCTGCACCCAAGGTTTTCACCAAAATTGTGTTATTGGTAGAATTTTTGAGGCAATAGTGGGTACAGTTGTTCCCTTATTTTGATGATACCTTGCTGAAAGCTGGTGCAAAGAGAAGGCAAAACCATGACCTCAGTCTGACATTACAATGTTTATGGAGTTAAGGCTTTTAAATAAATTTTAAAAAGTCAGTTGAGAGCTTACAAAGATTATAACACATTTGGGAGCAGATATAAATACACAGAAGTGATGTGAAGCAGATTATAAGGGAGAGATGAGGAAGGTAAAAACAGATCTAATGCATCTAACCAGGATACTAAGATTATTAATATCAATGATATGACTAGACCCATGAACAGGGTTCCATGCAAGGACTTTGAAAGTCTGTTTGAGATCATATCAAAATCATATAATAAAGGAAAAGACACATAACCATGATTGTACCAAGACGAGAAGAGAGGTTTGCTTTCTTGGGTCAAACCAGGCAAACTGGGTCAGAAAAATTCATTTTTACCACAAAACAAAATAGCCATTAAGAACAAATGCAAGTCTCTCTGGATGAGCTGCCCATTGTCAGGGTCAGGTAGTTCAGGGAGAATGGACAATATCAAAGAAAAAAACTCAGCATAAATTTACAGGAGATGAGATTTACAATGTTAAAATTTGCAAGCAAAATTTAAAAAAAACACAAAGATGTACAGGTAAACAAAAAAATCACCGTGAAATGTATCTTTGCAATCAAGGGAGAACAAGATCCCAGAAACTACCAAAGAGTGAATTAGAATACAGTGGACCCATCTCATATGCAGGGGTTCTGTTGCCCTCCCCCCATGGATGGCAAAAAATGCAAACAGGCACACCTCATGTTATTCAGTAGCAGCAACATACGTGCAAATGCATCAGTTCATCCATGTGCATGCACCACCATTGGATAATATGGTGAAATCCACAGATTACCAGCCCACCAGTATGGAGGGTCCACTGTACTAGCTGTACTAGGGCCAAAATGGTTGAACTCACTTGATAGCAAAGGACTTTGACTTTGACAGTGGACTACCTAAGCAGAACTAAATACAACCAGGAGAATGGAGTTTAAACCAAGAAGTACTATGGAAAATTTGTGGTGGATCTTTCCGCATCTTGTCAGAATTTCAAAGTAACATATTTTTCAGTAGATGGAAATGCAAGTGTAGAAGTACATGATGTGTTAGCACTAGATTGGTTGAAGGGTCTCCATTATACATTCTTTCTACTTTCTGTAATACAGAGAATACTGGTGAAAATCAGAGTGGTGAAGGCGGAAGTGGTTTTGATTGTCCCACATTGACCACACAGACCATGGTATCTCTGTTAATAAAAATGTCAATAGGAAGCCCATACTAATTACCTCAAACAATGGATCTGACTCAAGATCCAATTTGTCACTCCAACTCATGATTGTTAAGTTTAATCACATGAAGGCTGAGTGGCAAAACAGGGGTGCTCAGACCATTAATGAATGCCATTCTACCATCTAGATGACGTCCACGCAAAGTATATGTGAGACCACTTGGAAAGTCTTCCAGAAGTGGTATAAGCAAAATTCAGTAATAATATAAGAGATACAGACAGGTGCTGTCCTGTTCCTTTTACAGAGTGGAATAGATAAAAAGGAAAGTTGCAGCTTTGCCATCTGTGCTGTTATTTAATGTGGTTCATGTCAAATCATTCTTGAGGGAGGCAACTTTATTAATTCAACCAGCCTTTCACAGAGTCCTTACATGGGAATTGAATTTTGTACTTAGCACTTTGACAAGATCTCCTTTTGAGCCACATTGTGAAGTGTCACTGCACTTAATGACTTTCAGAGTGGCATTTCTAGTAGTGATTACATCAGCAAAGTGGCTGTCAGAAATAACATCACTTTCAATATACCCTAACCTATGCAGATTTGAAATAGATGTTAATCCTTCCTGCCTTATAAAAAGAGGATCATATTTTCACGTGAGTCAGATATTAGAATTGCCAACATCTCGTCTGAATCCAACACACCCCTTAGAAAGAAGATGGCATTTAATGGATGTCAGGAGAGCTGTAAAGATTTATTTTGAAAGAACAAAATCAATTAGATGTATGGAGGCTTTTTTTAATATAAGAATAATTTCATCTAAAAACTTTAGGTTTCAAGGCCACTAAAACAATGATTTTGAGATGGGTGAAAGGTTGCATTTATTTGTGCTATGGCTATTCACACACACTAAGACTACAACCAGTGTGGGTTCATTCGACAAGATCAAAGGCTACAGTGGCATTCAGGGTAACACCTTCATTGGAAGAAATATGTAAGGCAGTAGAATGATTACAGTTATCAACATTTATCAGACACTATAATGGACAAATTTATGTCAGGGCAGGCAGCATTTAGGCAAACTGTTTTGCAAGCAGTAGCTCAGGTACCAAGCAGCGATTCCCATCTATAAAGTTTCAGCTTGGTTATATCCAAGTGGTTGTGGATTGCTCCTTCTAGGAAGAGAGAAGGAGCAATCCTCCTCTAATCATGGTAGTGTTACATTAAAAAGACAGAACCAAAACTTGCTATCCATTTACTATCCAGTTTAATTTTTCATCTAAGTGAAGTTGAAAGCTGGCAGCATACAAGACTATGTAGTAAAACTGAAGGGGCAGTGGATTAAACGGTTTGGAATTAGAGTCTCCTCCCTTGATCAGATGATGTGAAGGAATATCCTAATGTTAGTGGATTGTTGCTTCATCCCTCCTGAGAATAATTCATGGTAGGTATCGACCTCTCATTTCATTGTAAAGATGGAGTATTACTTCCCATTTTGACTAAATTTGTTTTTCTTTGCCAATAGAAATGCATATATGGTGCTTGAAATGTCTGCAGTGAAATCATTATAACATTGCTCATGATAATCTGGGGTTGGGTTTCACTTGTCAGCAAAAATCTGGGTATACGTAAAGACTGAAATTTTTGCCTATCTGCCAAGAACCGGAAATGGACAAGTGCAAAATGATATCTTAAATACAAAATAATGCTCTCTGAGAGTCTTTTTTCAGGGCTTTCCCCCCCTCCAGTATTGAGTACTGAATGTCACTTTTAGAATTCCAGTGCAAAAAGATTTATTATTAACTCAGTGTTTTCATAAATATACCAAAATAAGGTTTAATACTGTTTTTTAGCATGAAGGAAGGTAATGACATATCTTGAAATACTTTTGCATAAGATTTTTCTGCATTTTTAAATTTGTTTTAGTATACTTCATTAGCATTTCTTAAAACCATGGTCAGGTTGGGGAAGTGAACCTGATCTTCCACCCACCCACCCCATACATTGCAATCTCTACTTTCCTCTTTCATGTCTCTCAGATCTCTGCAACCACATTTGCATCTCAATATGTTTAGGCTGTATTTCTGTGTTCACTTACCTGGGAGTAAGCTCCATCACACACATTACAACTTACTTTTGAGTAAATATGCCTGGACTTGCACTGTTAGTTACTTTCCAAAGGAAGTCATTCATAAAAACACCTTGAAATATATGTAGTCTTTATCCATAGCGAAGCATCAGTACTCTATATCAATACTCTGTAGTGCCTAAACTATTTAGATTTGTGATCTAATTCCTCAATAAAGTGCTCACAGAAAAACAGCTACGTATGTCTCTTTGCCTTAGACCTTTCCACTATGGGTGCCCAAGTTTCTTTGTGCTTTATTGACCAGTAGGTCTTTAATGAGAATACTGTTCATGTGCACTTCCATTTGGTTCTGAGGGGGTTTCTCTTTCACACAGCCACTTCCAAACAAAAGTCCAGCAGCCATTTGCAACCAGCCAGCCCAGATGTACAAGGTTACATCGCCAATCAGTCTCCAGAAAGCATTGTTGAGGAGGCTCAGGGCAAGTTGACAGAGTTGGAGCAAAGAATAAAAGAAGCCATAGAAAAGAATGCCCAGCTGCAGTCCTTGGAATTGGCACATGCTGACCAGCTCACCAAGGAGAAGATCGAGGAACTGAACAAAACCAGGGAGGAACAAATTCAGAAGAAACAAAAAATTCTTGAGGAGCTGCAGAAAGTAGAACGGGAGTTGCAGCTGAAAACCCAGCAGCAACTGAAAAAGCAATACCTGGAAGTCAAAGCGCAGAGAATTCAACTGCAACAACAGCAGCAGCAGCAACAGTCTTGTCAGCATTTGGGACTACTAACTCCTGTTGGTGTAGGAGAGCAGCTTACTGAGGGAGACTATCCACGATTGCAGCAGGTGGACCCATACTCACTCAAAGACGATCCCCAGCAAACTGCTGCCCAGATGGGCTTTGCTCCAATTCAGCCTCTTGCAATGCCCCAGGCATTGCCTCTGTCTGCAAGCTCCTTACCTCCAGGGTCTATTACAAATCTTACTGAACTGCAAGGTGTTATAGTTGGACAACCAGTATTGGGCCAAGCACAACTTACAGGGCTGGGGCAAGGAATTTTGGCAGACGCACAGCAGGGGTTAATGGTAGCCAGCCCTGCCCAGACCCTCAATGACACATTGGATGACATCATGGCAGGTGTGTATAATTCATTACATATAGGTACCATGTCAGTTGCTGAAAGGCAGCTTTAGTATGCCAGTATTGGTAATCTTGTTTGACTGCACAACGCTGAGTTATTTTGGCCTGTTTCCCAATTTTAGATTAGCAAACATCTGATTTAGATTAGCAAACATTCCCATTTGCATTCCAGTATTGACTACCAGGTTATTAAAATAGGCTGGTGTTTTGGGAGATGGCATTCTGTTTTACATTAATAATACGAAAATAAACAGCACCTATCTCCAGCAGAAGCAAAGGAAGAGATTGGCAGTCATGAAATGAGTTGGAAAGTATCTCTGATGTCAGCCACATGATTCTTTTTGTCTCCAGCTCGGGAAGCCAGAAGTTTTTGCCTTGATAGTCATGTTACATCCTTTATTTGGTTTGAGCTCCCAATTTTTTTTAATTAGTGTTTTTTTGTTAGAGTAGTTTTCTAGTTACTGAAATACATGAAAAATAATATCTTGATCAAATACATCTGAATTATGCTAGGAAAAAAAGGTTTGGGAAGATGAATTAAATTCCTTCCTTTTTAAAAGCAATCAAGCACAGCAGAACTAGTCTGAAACAATCATAGCTCTGATCCAGTAATTCCAGTGCCAGGAGAAAGGGGATTGCTTCCCATCCATCCCCAACACATAGATTAAGGTCAGGAATTGTGTGACCCTCCAGATGTTGGACCATGGTTCCTAGTAGCCCTAGCCAGAGGTGAGAAATGCTGTGAGTTACAGCTCAACAACATCTGGAGGGTGATGCACTTCTCACTTACGACATAGACAGTCTTGAATGTGGAAGGTATTTGTTATTTTATCTCTGTCTGAGCACATCAGCTTTGGTTTTTAAACTGGCATTCCTTGGTAAATCTCAAATTCAACAGATTTTTCTGTTCTTTTGCTAGGCAGAATAGGTTGCAAACTTGCCACATCATACATATGATAATTTAGTCTCCAACAGGTACCAGCTAGATAAATATTAATTTATCTTACTATTCAAAACTGTAACAGATCTTTTATTTTTTTAAATTGCTTTTCATCATGCAACCTAGATTGGCACTTTCTTCTTGTTGTAACAAGCAGAAATATATAGAGGTTTTTCTCACTGCTACCATCATCATATACTGGCTTCTTAGATGTGAACTATGCTGAAGTTTGTTCTGTTCATTCATTGAGCAGTATATTATGCCCCATTCTTTAGTCCAAAAACTTGCAGAGCAGATTTGTTAGTTTCATTACAAATCGGGCAAACAGCTCCTACTTGTTTCTGCCACTGGTTCTCAATCTCACTTTTGCTTCTCTAGACAGTCTGCTTATTACATGTGTCTGGGACTTCAAGTCAGTTGGCAAATCCTTTCTAGAGAGTTCTGAAACACCTAGCCAAGACTATTTAAAAAGTATAAGAGTGAGATAGGTTTTCATTGAAACAAGCAGTTGAATACAGCTTGTGGTGCTGCTCAATGCAAAATTTCTCATTCTCATTTTCTAAAGTGTGGACAACTTCCTTCTTGATAATCAGCCATCCTGAAACACAGTTTGAGCAGTTTCTACTCTTATTGCTGCCATTTGCTTCCTCTATACTGCAGAAGTGTATCATACAACCAAGTAGTGATGTAAAAATTTACTTAAACATCATTACAGCATAATAGACCACAACATGCATCAATTTGTTTTTTTGTTTAGCCTACAAAAGCCAATTCAAGTTAGAGTTCTTAACTGTAGACAATTAAGATACATTTACGAATGTATCAGTATATCCAATGACAAGAAAATGTAAGAGCTCTGACTGAATTGGCTTCTTGTTTTTTCTTTTCTTTTCTTTTCTTTAGGTTCTGTATCAAATTTCTAGATTTTGGTCTCCATCCTCCCCTGACCAATAACTATTTTAGATAGAGAAGGATATTTGAGTTCCTTTACAATATTTAACCCACTGATATTAATGTATAGTTTTCTATATTGGCTCAGATATTTTGAATATACTTTCCTGATCTAAGACATTTTGTAATTCCTGTATCCTGATGTACATATTTAGGTGCAGTGCGGGGATTGATTTTTGTCGTACTGTTTGGTGATGTTACTAGTAAAAGTGAAAGCCTGGCTGGTTTTGGGTTCTGATAATCCTGCTCACCTTGTTTGGCTATTTAAGGGCCCTCATTTCACAAGATCCAGATGGTCATTTCTCAACATGTCTTATCAGAAGTGACAGTAAATCCCAAGCAGCAAACAAATTTGTATAAGCTAAATATTGGACTGTTCTCATCAGGATGTAATATAGTCATCACCGTTTCCATATATTGACTACATTTGGTTGTATTTTTACCCCCTGAAGAAAGGGAAAAGACTGGTTTGTCTTAGATACAGTTTGCAACCAAATTGTTTTATATGTTGTCACTTTTTTGAAGTTTTTATAAAAATGAAAGGATTTTCCTAAACTACAGCTAACCCTACTTTTAATAAGCACAGTTATTTTCTTCAATAGCAGTGAGTGGAAGAGCATCTGCAGTATCAAACCCCCCTACGCACAACATTGCAACATCTGTTTCTCAACCTCAGACGCCAGCACCAAGTCCTATCATTTCTCCTTCAGCCATGCTTCCAGTCTACCCTGCCATAGATATAGATGCACAGGTAAGCCAAACCTCTGTCAAAAATGTTTGAGAATTTTAAAAAGCTGAAGAACAAAAACTTCTATTTGTCCTCAAGGTGGACTTGAAAAGTAATTCCTTTGATTACCTGCAACGTGCTGTAAAATAGTGACATGCCTGTTGCTTATTGCTAGATATATGTTAGTTAAATCTAGTCTTTGATGAATGAGAGAGAAAACACATGGTTGATTTAGTATATTTGCTATTTCCAGAACAATAGAATTTAATTGTTGTTTGAGAAATTAGAATTTAAAGACTTTGCCCATGATGAAGGACTGCAATTTCTAAACAAACACAGAGGTTTCACCTTTGATTTCTGGATGCCAAAGAGCTGAAACTAAATCAAAGAGGGATTTGGAAGTGTTTTTGCACTGCAGTGAGTCCTTGGTATCTGATGGATTTGGTTCCAGGACCCCCCTTGGATAGCTAAATCAGTGGATGCTCAAGTCCCATTAAATGCAATGGCTTAGTAAAATGGTGTCCATTATACAAAATAACAAAATCAATTCTTTGGAATTTATACTTTTTTGGAATATGTTCGAGCTATGGATTATTGAATCCATGAAAAAAGAATCCGTGCATACAGAAGGCCAACAGTATTAATAATCTTGGAGATAATGGGCAAGTTAAAGGGCACAGGTAGTCATGATTTTGTGTTGTGAGGATGAACAGTTGTGATCATTGAGCTTGTGTGCTCTCCACGCCTCTACAAACAATTACAATAAAAATACATTAAAAGCAGATACATTAAAAACAAACCAACAATAAAGCCCCAAAGCCCAACCTCTTGGCCACGAAAGAGAGGAGGGAGGCCCACAGGATATTTTACATTGTTTCCCATTATGTAGTTTGAACCTGAACATGCTTAGATTAGGAAACTGAGATTACACTGTGACTTGAGATCCTGATGTGTTTATTCAATCTTATTACAAACCATCATTTTCCATATTTGTATGTAAAGAGAAACTGGTTCAAGGTAGCAACTGGCAGTTTTGAACTATGTCTTCTTATGTACAAAGGAGGAAAAGAAAACAGGAGCACAAAAGCCAAGTTTAACATTCTGTGTTCATGTACATTTAGCTGCTCAGAATTCTTCTGTGTTTCATTGCTTTTTAAAATCAAAATGTTAGGCACATACTGGGAGATATGATCCCAGACTTTAATTTTAATTCTTAAACAGAAGATAAAGGACTGATTTGGGTAAATTAATGTACATTAGAAGCAATATGTTTCATTCAAAGATGGTTAATGCTAGAAGCCATGGTGAGCAACTGCAGCAAATCCAGGAATCAGTTTTCTGCCTCTGAGGACCACATAGATTTCCAAAAACAGAAACAAAAATCTGGAAGTGGCTGAAAAATTGATACAAGGATGTTAAAAAATAAATTCTTGTCCCTAAAGGCTTCCAGGTGGCTTTTTGGGGAGAGGAGGCTCAGAATGAGGTTTCTATGGAGGCTGGCAGGTTGGGGGAGCACAAAAACAGCTTTGAGACCATTCTTTACTCATGCCATTATAAGACATTTAAAAGTTTGTAGTGTTTATATTTCTGTATAAGCAGCAAGCAATCTTTATTTATCATTGAAAACATTAATTGCATATTTTCTAGACTGAAAGTAACCACGACACTGCATTGACTCTTGCTTGTGCTGGTGGACATGAAGAGCTGGTACAAACACTTCTAGAAAGAGGTGCAAATATTGAACACAGGGACAAAAAGGGTATGTGCCTGCTGGTTAAGTATCAGTATTCATTCCAGAATTTTCTGTGAGTTGTCTGTTTATGTACTCTGTTAGAAGTAGATTTAAGGATGGTTTCTATGCCTATTTTTTAAAAAAAACAACTGTCTTAACCAATATTCAAATCTGTTCTGTGTTACTTTTCCATGTTTCCTAAGCTGTTGAGTTAACTATATGCATAGTTTTTGTATAATTTAATTTTCTTAATGTTGTTTTAGGTGCCCTAATTCTCTTTTATGTCTCTCCTGTTAAAATTCATAGTGATTGTTTAGGAGAAAGAAGTTAAAAAAAACAATCTTAAAAGGTTGCCTGTTTCTGTATTTCCAGGGTTTACTCCTCTTATTTTGGCGGCAACAGCTGGTCACGTTGGTGTTGTTGAGATTTTGTTGGACAACGGTGCAGATATTGAAGCTCAGTCTGAGAGAACCAAGGACACACCATTATCTTTAGCTTGTTCTGGAGGAAGACAAGAGGTAAGGAATAAATATGGCTTTTTATGATATACTAACTGAGAACCTTTAATCATAAAAGTCAACTTAATTGCATTGATCCCTGATTCTGAAGAAATTCCTTGCAAACTTATTCAGTTTATTCAAGGAAACTTGTGTGCAATAGATAATAGAACTGAGTGGTATGTTAGCACAATTGGGAAACAAGTTGCACTGAAATGTTATTGTTTCTCAGTTTCCACTTTTAGGTTTTGGATATTTAGAATAATACCTGCTTGTATATATATGCCCTTTTGGAACATAATATTACAGTGATACATCAGTAATGGACTACTAATGCCTAGCCATGGTTACAGTGGGCCTTTGGTATCTGCTGTCCTTTGGTTCTAGGGGGACACACACACTGCGGAATCCAAAATCCCTGGGTGCTCAAGTCCCTTATATACAGTGTATACATTTTTTGAAAAAAATATGTTTTCAAGCCATAGATGGTTAAATTCATGGATGCAGAAGGTCAACTTTGTTTATGCTAACGTAAGAACATGAGCTGGGTTGGATCAGAACAAAGGCCAATTTGTAGAATACATTCTACTTCCTCAGATGCATTTAATTCCTTATCTGAGGAAGTAAATACACCTGAGGCAGTAGACTGTAGTCTACGAAAGCTCATGCTGCCAACTTCTTTCAGTTAGTCTCAAAGGTCTACAAGATCTCTCTACATTCTATTCTGCAGACTAACACAGTTATATCTTTGAATTCAACAACAGCATGATGTATCTATGGCATTATACAGTATGGCAAGAACAGAAACTAGGAGGCATCCAATAGAATCCATGAGGAAAGAGAGACATGGCTCAAGATGCAGAAAGTTTATGTTCAATAGCTAAAAAAACTAATGTGTCGCAATCTATATATTTTTGTAAAGGCCTTCTTCAAGAGGTTAAAGCAAAGGTCTGCAGAAACTTTTGATCAAAAGGACATCCATATCATTTATTATATGAACAGATGGTTGTAGATTTTATGTGTTAAATATATATGTTATGAGTCATAACATAACACATAAAAATCCCAACCTTCCAGTTATATGCTTTGAGTCCCCAGGCAAAATCATGCTGAGCTTTTTAGATTTTCTAGCACCTTGAAACATTTATCTGGTTTTTCATAGATATCTATATAGTCACCATTGATAAGGCTGTCATTTATAGCCTTATTACCCATAACTATGTTATAATATACTAACTGGTGTCTGTGACCTTTCAACTAGTAGAGGTGGCACTAAGCATCCTGTTCCATCCTGCTAACTTGGGAACAGTGTGGAGGGTGACCCTGGTTGCACGTTATGTGTTCAGGACTGACTGGAGAGGTAGTCATTTCTTGAAATATCTATTTTTCTTCTTCTTTTTTTATAATTCAGGTTGTGGAGCTTCTCCTAGCTCGAGGTGCAAACAAAGAGCATAGAAATGTTTCTGATTACACACCTCTCAGTTTAGCTGCTTCTGGTGGTTATGTGAACATCATCAAAATATTACTGAATGCTGGTGCAGAAATCAATTCCAGGCAAGTTCTATTTTACACTCTTGTTCCACTGTTGTTTTCTTTAGCTGCTTTTTCACTCTGATTTGTAGGGAGATGACTCTTTAAATTCAGCAGCCTTCTGAGAGAGAAATTTCCTAAAAGAGTATGCATGACAGCAACTGTTTACATTTATTATATTCCTGAATTTTGTTTTATTTGCCCCTTTAAAAATTTCAACCTAAATTTTAGAATTATAATGGGGGGGTATCAAATACCACTTGTGTATAATTGCCAATGCAAATGTATGGCCTCTGAATCCTCCATTACTAGGTCTGTTGGCAGATGAGATAGTCACACCTATAGGTTCATATGGGTAGACTTCCATTGGACAAGTCACATTCTCTCAGCCTCAGAGGAAGGCAAAGGCCTCTAAACTAATTATTATTATTATTATTATTATTATTATTATTATTTATTTCTTACCCACCTCACACCAATATAGATTAAGCCACAGAAAACCATTTAAACACATTAAGCTAAGACACATGAACATGGAACATGTTAAATTCATCCAACATAGATCAAAATATCTCAATTTAAAAATCATAGTTTAAAATTGACTGGCTAGACCTGATGGAGGATATAAGTGTTTTATACTATTTTAAATTCAGATAGCATGTTTAGCTGTCAAATCTCTCCTGGCAGGTCATTCCATGGTCTAGGGTCAGCTGATGAAAAAGTCCTCTGTGTTGCCAATCTAGTTTTGGCTGATTGAAGTAAATGTTCCCCAGAGGACCTCTGTGTATGGCACGGATTATATGAGAGGGTGCAATCCTGTAGGTAACCTGGACCCAAACCATGTAGTGCTTTAAGAGTAATAACCAACACTGTACTTTGCCTAGAAACTAAGTAGCAGCCAGTGGAGTGATTGAAGTTTCTGAACTTGTTACAAAGATAGCCCAATGTAGACTATATTTTGCTATGCAAATCTTGCAATGAAAACCCTAATAAGGTCCCCATAAATTGGAAACAACTTGAAGGCACACAGCGACACCATGTAGGTAAAAATGAATAAAGGAGCACTACTTTACAAAATTAATATGTAATGTTCATTTGTTTTCAGAACTGGTAGCAAACTGGGTATCTCTCCATTAATGCTGGCAGCCATGAATGGTCATACAGCTGCTGTTAAGCTGCTCTTGGATATGGGTTCAGATATTAATGCACAAATAGAAACCAATAGGAATACTGCCTTGACCCTGGCCTGCTTCCAAGGAAGAACTGAAGTGGTTAGCCTTCTTCTTGACAGAAAAGCTAATGTTGAGCACAGAGCTAAGGTGAGGAGTAATTCTTGGTCTATGTGTCTTCCTCTTACGTTTATATTATTTTCACATTCCTGTGATCTTAAGAGTATAATGAATTTAGAGTTGGCCCCTTTAGAAAGATGTGATGACCAGAAGAAGTTAAAAGGACTCACTGGTTGCGATCCTCTGTAGAGCAGATGAATGACATGGCTTTGAGTGAAAGCGTAAAAGGGCACAAATTCAATAATGATTCCATCTTCACCCTGCTCTTCTCAGGAGAAATGGAGGAGGCCCAGAACCTATTGTTTACAGCTGCCTTCTCCCACCTGCTGCCCTCCAGATGTTTTAGACTAGATGCCCATCAGGCTAAGCAAGCAGGGCCAATGGTCAGCTAAACAAAAATTCCAGTCACATGAACTCCTCTAAATATGGTAGACAAAATGATCAGGTGTCAAAAATTCTTATTTTTTTCCTTCCTTAACTTTTACTGTATTACCATATATACTTGACTATAAGTCGACCTCATGTATACGTCGAGGGTAAGTTTTGGGGGCAAAATTATGGATTTTGATATGACCCATGGATAAGTCGAGGATAAGACTTAGGGGCATATAGCAAAGGATCTAAAGGTTGAAGCAAAGCAAAACTATATCAAAGAACTTATAAAATTCCAGCAGACATTGCTCTTTGTGTTTACTCTTAAGACTGGATGGATGAGAGAGTAGATAGGGTTGGTGTTTCCAGGACAGATTATACTCTTGCTTTTCACCAAGAGATGGTTCCTTCTTTTAAAGAAGAGTTAAGGTACAGTACTTACATTGACCCATGGATAAGTTGACTCAGGTTTTTTGGGTCAATTTTTTTACCTAAATTTCTAGACTTATACATGAGTATATACAGTAGTAGAGGGTCTGTTTTCTGATCTAACAGTGAAAACCTGATATGTGTGTGTGTGTGTGTGTGTGTGTAAATGTATATGTATATGTATGTATGTATGTATGTATATATATTCACATACTTCAGTATAAATAGCATCTTTAATTTTATTCTTTGTCTAGACTGGCCTGACACCATTAATGGAAGCCGCCTCTGGTGGATATGCTGAAGTAGGCAGGGTTCTTCTAGACAAAGGTGCTGATGTGAATGCCCCTCCAGTCCCTTCTTCAAGAGACACAGCTTTAACCATTGCAGCAGACAAAGGCCACTACAAATTCTGCGAGCTGCTTATTAGCAGGTACCATATTTGCTTCTTGACATATTCAGCTTTCTACAAAGGGGTGGTACAGGGAATTTGGTTTACAGAGAACGTTGCTATTTGCTTTCTAATACATTTGGTTGATGAATTCACAGTCTCAGCACATTTTCACATTCGAAAAAGATAACTTATAAGAACACAAGGGCTTGTTCTGATGCGAAACCTTCCTTTAGAAAGGTATTAGAGAGGTGAATTTTTAAAAGGAACAACTTTGGTTGCTCCAGTTCATGGGTCTTCCATGAAGTATTAGTGTAAATTTTCCATTCTGGTGTATGTAAATTGTAAGTCACTTTGGGTTCATATTTTGGGAGAAAAATGTAATTTGTTTAACCCCCACACTTCATCCCAGTGGCCAAGTGGCACAGAAAAATGAACTGCCAGGCCACTGATTACCTGTCCTGATATTAATTACTAATTATTTTGCAGTAGTGGAACTGTTTTCACAATTGTATGGGTGTGCTCAAATGCAAACATCACTGCAGTTGTAAGAGAATGATGTCACTGGAATCTGGCAAATGTCTGAAATTATTGAATTATGCCAGTTTAATATTAATAGTATTCATTGGGTGATTGTCAACCAGCTTTTTAGTCATTCATTTTCCATTTTCTCAGACTTTTACAGTAGCACATGTTTTCTGGATTTAGAGTTGAACAGTGTTCCGGTTTGCCAAATACCATCTTAGAATTGGCGTGGTATGTTGTACCATTACCAGGAGTTCATATTTCAAAACTCATTTGTTGTATTTTTATCATTATTCTTGTTATTATACATTTGCCTTTTAAAGCTGTCATAAACTAAGGTTTGAAAACGATTTTTAAAACTTTTTAAACTTTGATTTAATATATTGTTTAAACTGTATTTTATTTTAACTCAAATTGTGAGCTGTCTTGGGCTCTATATTGGGAGAAAGGTGGGATCTAAATTAAATAAATAAATACCTGTTTCAGAGCTTTTCAGGAAATAATTACTGAGGTAAGGAGAGTTGCTAATGTCATCCCTTACTCCTTTAATGCATAATTTGTCATTTATTCTAGAATATATATTTATCTATCTTATAAGTCATCTTTCTCCAGACATGGGACCCAAGGCAGCTGATTTTTAATTTTTAAAAATCAGTAACATCTTAATTTATGCATTGATTACTTTTTTTAGAGGAGCTCACATTGATGTTCGTAATAAGAAAGGAAATACTCCATTATGGCTTGCTGCAAACGGTGGTCATTTAGATGTTGTCCAGTTGCTGGTACAAGCAGGAGCCGATGTTGATGCTGCTGATAACAGAAAAATAACTCCGCTGATGGCAGCCTTTAGAAAGGTAGAATGGAAACTTTTGGTTTGCTTCTTTTCTCACGTCTGGAAATACAACTGTACCGTGATAATCAGGTACCATGTATACATGTCTGCTGAAGAGGTTGCTTGAGACACAGGGAACACATATAATATGTGGTAGACTTTCATACTGATAGTCATAAATATCAGGCTTTTAGACTTAAATGTAATGATCAGACAATTTGCGTTCTAAGAGAAGGAACAAAGTTTAGTACAATGGGCCATTGATATACTCTGGGATTGGTTCCAGAACCCCCATGATACCAAAATCCATGGATGCTCAAGTCCCATTAAATACAATGGCACAGTAAAATGGTGTCCCTTGTTTAAATGGTAAAGTCAAGGTTTGTTTAGGGGGGGATTTATATATTTTAAAAATATTTTCAAATTGTAGATGTTTGGATATGTGGATCAAAAATCCATGGATATGGAGGACTGACTGTAGTAAAGCACCTTCTTTATAGGGAGTAAAAACCTAGGTGCAATTCCTTACACATATTGAGGGCTGCAAAAACTTTTTCTCGAAACTAGTCTGCTGACAGTGCTGGACTAGACGGACCAGTGATCTGATTCACTATAAGGCAGCTTCCTATGTTCCTGAGAACCGAATTGCTGAAACACAGATAGCCATCTTTATGTTTCTTGGTGTAGCCCCAAAAGTAAATGTTTGTACCACTGAAAGTAGTGGTGGGCAACTATGTGGGAGCCAGTGGTCAATCCCCACCCCCTCACTCGCAGGCCACACTCTCCAACACACAAACAAAGCAAACCAAAATGCTTCCGTTTCCTCTGCGGTCTCGCCCTTTCCTCTGCACACATTGCACCATTTTGGGAGGGATTGTAAAGGGAAACAGGCATTTAGGCATGATATAGTGTTCTGTGGTGTTTATGATATGGATGTGGGTTGGAGGTATTTCAATGTATTTTTATGCTTTGGGGTAACTTTCTGTATGTTTGGGGGCAAAAAGTCACCCAAGGGGGGAGGGCTGCAATTTGCCCACTTCTTAAAGAAAATAAACCTATTTTCTGAGCCTTAGGTTATTACATGTACCAAAGAATAAAACAAATGAGTGCAGGACTGCCAGCTTCCTAACCTCTTCCTGCTCTACATGTGTGAAAACTGACTTATGTACCATCAGTGTACTAACAGGTAGCTTTGCATTGAATCCCCAAATCACAAGATTTAGTGAAAATCTTTGTGCTCATTCAGCTTCCCAATAATGAGTTACCCAGAGAGGAAAAGAACTGATCTTACCCAGTTGTGCAGATCTGCATTATTAATATGCTTTGGTGCCCATTGGGGGGTCTTTGAGGAAAACAAGGTTACGTTAGTGACGGGGAGGAGTTTTTGCAAAAGGTACTTATAGGTCTGGTACTTATTATAAATGGATATAAATGTTCAATCTGTCTTCATATGAATGCAGCTAATGTTGGAAACTTAATTCTTAGGGTCATGTGAAGGTTGTACGCTATCTTGTAAAAGAAGTAAATCAATTTCCATCAGATTCAGAATGTATGAGATACATAGCAACAGTTACTGACAAGGTAAGGATAATTTGGTGCTCATATTCATTAGTACATGTATATAGATATTTATTAAAATCCTTTTCCATTTTGTTCTCAATTTTGAACAGTGTTAGGTGTTACTGGTTTTTCTCTTCCCTTTCTCTACTAGTTCATTTACATAATCTTCAAATGAATAAAACAGAAATTCAGTTGTGTATTCAATTCCTCACCATTATCTTAAGACCAAGACATTAGAACACTTATTATCCTACAGTGTTTTATTTTGGCTTCCTGGCCTCATACTCCAGGATGCCTTATTTTTCCATCCATCCTACATCCTCCCCAAATCAAGTAAGAAACAAAACAAAACCTTAACACCCTGACATAGAAACTCCACCCCATAATAAATAATAATAATAATAATAATAATAATAATAATAATAATAATAATAATAA
>NC_056527.1:79562039-79567385 GCF_019175285.1 Sceloporus undulatus | reverse complement strand
GTTTTATTTATAGACCGCTATTCCGCAATGATCATAGTGGTGTACAGTAAAAATTGCAATACAATACAAAAAATTGCAAGGCCTCTCTCCCCCTCAAGATGGTGGTCTTGTTCTCTCTTGTTTGTCTCTCTGCCACATACACATGTGCAAGCGAGTGCACACATTGCCCTTCTTACTGTGAACTCACAATTATTATTAGTTGAACGTCTACTAATACCAGAGAAGTATTGAAATACAGCCTGTGGATTTTTGAACTTTCACGTGTCATACTAACCATCTTCTACATTTGGGGTCATAAAAAGCTCCCATTGTTCTACCTCATTTGAGTGCGATAGTGCTTAAGGCTGTTACATTATATTAATTCAACTGATTGTATTAATGTACTGTTCAAAGATATAACTATGTTAATTTGTTTGAGGAAGGAAACCTGTAATACCTTTCAAACTGACTGACAAAACAAAATTTAAAGCATAAGCTTTCATAGACTCCTGTATCATAAAGTGCATGAAATGAAGCATCAGTGGATAGATCCATGTACCAGCAGGTGGGGAGGACAGGTGTATAAATTAATAGAACTGCAAAATATGTATGTATGATGATGGAGTTCCTTCTCGATAATGGTTGAACATATGAACAAGGGAGGAAATTCTGTGTCTAGTGCATTAGCGTAGGTCCAGTTCCCGTAAAATGTTGCAATAAAGGATCTTTGAGAGCCCTACTTAGTAGCTGTAATGAAAACTAGTATTTAATATGTGTAGTGTACCAAGACATGGTAACTTAGCATACCATACATATTAAAATACTAACTGCCATCACTGATACTAAGTAGGGTTTTCATCTTTGAGACTGAATTTATCACCCCATCACAATATGCACATGTTTCACATTTCTGGTACAATTCAGAAATGCAATTACATACCCCTTCTTTGCCTATTGATATATAACCCTGTCAACAGAGGCATCACTCCTTGTATTTGATGCAGTGGATTGGAGTCCACAAAATATTATAGTGAAATAATCTTTCAGTGTCAAAGGTACCACAGGATTCCTTGATAGCTTTTGGTTATATTAATGTTCATTCAAAAAATGTGATTTTTTTAATAAAAAATTATCATTTAGGAAATGTTGAAGAAGTGCCATCTTTGTATAGAATCAATTGTTCAAGCCAAAGACAGACAGGCTGCTGAAGCAAATAAAAATGCAAGCATTCTTTTAGAAGAGTTGGATTTAGAGAAGGTAAGAATTTGCTTTTTTAAAATAAAGATTTCTGTCTGGGTTAGGAAATAAATTATTGTAGCCTTAGATTGAGAAACCATGTAATCTCAAATGGTTTGCGATTGCCAGGAAAGCACCTCCTCTTAATAGCAAAGCATGATCCTTTTGCAGAAGACATTATGGTGAATGGACCAAAGTACATAGCTATAGTTTTTTGTGGGTTTTTCAAGCTATATGACCATGTTTTAGAAGAGTTTATTCCTGATGTTTCATCAGCATCTATGGCTGGCATCTTCTCTGAACACAGATGCTGGCAAAACGTCAGGAACAAACTCTTCTAAAACATGGTCACCGGCCATGAAAGCCTTCGACTTTACATAACCATAGCTGGAGTGCTGTTATTGGATGCAAAATTTTGTTTCATGCAGCAGGATAAGAACATCCTTCATCTAATTCCTTAACTGACACCAAAGATTACTTCTCAGTTCAAAGGGCACAGAAACTTGCCTTTCCCCTTCTTTCTGCTTTCACTATTCATTGCTGGAATAGTACATAAGAATTTTGTATGATCTTCAAGTTAAAAATTACTTAACCAAATGCTACTAATCTTTGTTTCTGTCTTCATCCCTGGCAAGAAAAATGTTCATATGAATATTGTCTATATGGCTGAGTAAGGGCATAACCTTGCCATACTAAACTCAATGAATTTGTCCCGTCCAAAGGATAATTTGACTTACTTGGTTATGGAAATGGCTACATTTATAACCCTCTGGGAATCTTATACTTTTAAGAAAATCTGCAGTATAACTATCTGGATTTGCACCACATGCCTTTCATTAAGGCATTTCAAAATGTTGCCATCTTAGAAGAACCTGTCTTTGACCAAAGAGTTCTCCTTAGAATCCTTAAGAATTAGGAATCCCTTGGTATCAAGGCATTTCAACAGGGAGTATTTATGCTGCTAGGGTGTACTGCTTTTTGAACATCCTGTTCCCTGGATGTTTTCCTGTCTGAAAGAGAAACAAAATTCTTTCCTAATGAATTTCTATTTTCCTAGTACACCAAAAGCCACTTCTCCCTATCTTGTGTAGTCACCCAAATCCTGGTCTCCCAGTAAAATGGTGACTAAGCTAGTTGCTGTTGCCTCTCTAGTTTATGGCCATGTTCTGCCCTTAGGGCCAGTGTTGTGGCCAGAGTAGCAGCATGGAAAACTACTTGGTTGTGTTACTCAGGGGGTAGATTCATGTTGCTAATTCTGTCTAGCCAGTGTTTGTTTCAGTAGCTCAAAACAGTTTGGATAAGCACTAGATATCATACAAATGGAAACAAAAACACAGAAAAAAAGCATTAACAATTATGAAGGAGGAGGAATAAACTTCCAGTAAGCCCTGTTTGTTTTGTGATTTTGTGTGACAAAGAGGCTTGGTATACTTTGAACTGAAGTGGCTCCCCAAATTGTCTGATATAGCTAGTCATCCAAATACAGAACATTTCAGAACATAGTTTCAAATATAATTTTCTCTGTGGTTGATGTTGCTTTTTGGCAAACTTGTTTTCTGTAGCTGCCTTCATTTGAGATGAACTGCTTATGAGAACTGTCCCAATCGGAGAATGTGAACATTTCTGTTATCAGTGATTGCAGGGTGGAGCAGCATTTACATCCTGATGAAACACAGACATGTCTCTTAGAGCAGGGTAAAACCAGTCATAATACTGCATTATGGGATTGTCTGCACATTCCAGTTTTAGGCTTAAATTTTTTAAAACCAATTGGATGATTATTTCCGTTTCACTTGGCTGCTTTCTTTTTGCTTAACAGTTGCATATTTTCCATTGACAATGTTGTCATGGCTGTGTTTATGTTAGGAAAGGAACTTTCCTAGGCTTTAGACTTCAATTATAAGCTACTCAAAACCACTCTCTTTGGTGATGTTTGAAAGGGGACTGTACCAAGAGGGAAGTGCCCTGTAACAACTAAGAAAGGGAATACATAGCAGACTTTCATATCTGTTTGAAATCACTTGTGCCTTGCTTTTTCCCAGTTGCTGAAGGTAACTCATATGTAGAGAACTTGCAGGGAAACCCAGGTGTGAACCACCATCACCCCAATAGTCCTACTGCATAAGAAAAATGTGTTGAGCAAATTGCATGTGATTTGTGAGCCAAGAGATCCCCAGTTCAAATTTCACTCCTGTACTGTGGACAGTGTTGGCTAAAATGTATTTACTTTGGTGGCCTTAGGTGAGATTCACGATATGGGAACATGGGGCTTTCTTTTCATGTTACCAGAAGTATGTCTAAACTAGCCTAAATACTTAAGATTTGCTGCACAAACACTAAGTGTTCACATAAGTAAGGTTGGATTGATTTATATGTTTTTTCTCAGTTTGAGGAAAGAGACAATCAGGACAATCATACCTGCACAAGATGTAGTTTCTGATTAATAGCTTCCTTTGATTTCCATTGAATGGTTTTGATTTGCAGCTACGGGAAGAAAGTAGAAGACTGGCTCTAGCTGCAAAAAGGGAGAAAAGGAAGGAGAAGAGAAGAAAGAAGAAGGAAGAACAGAGGAGGAAGCTGGAAGAAATAGAGGCAAAAAACAAAGAAAATTTTGAACTACAAGCTGCTCAAGAAAAGGAAAAGCTGAAAGCTGAAGGTAGGAATTAGATTTGTATGCTGTAGACTCAGAACAGGTTACAAAACAATACGGCTGGTACCCATGAATTAACTTAACCCATGTCCAAAAAATATGTTCTCTCCAGGCATTTTCCAGGTTCTCCAGCATGATTTTATGGTATGTTTTGGTGGAAGTTGACCATCAACTCATGCTGAAGGATCTAGAAATGCCTGGAGATGTGTTCTCTCTAGAAATATTTAGGTCCTTCACCGTGACTGTATGCTCAGCTTGTGCAAGAAGTTATTCATTTCAGCAGGGTTCACTGTTTTGTGGCTTTGCTTTTCCCCAGTTAGTCCAGGAATGTATTCCCCATGGATATGATGGTCACACTGTAATTCTTTCAGACACAAACATTTGTTTTTTCCATTTTCAGCATCTGTGTTTTGCTCTGAAAAAAGTAACTTTCAACTGGTCATTAATTTTGTAAATCTAACCGTATTCAGTCAATATGACTATACAGTTAGTCAGAGCAAAATCCTTACTAAAATTTTGAAGATATGGGATAACATTTTTTCCATGACTTTAATGTTTAAAACATAATTGGATTGTCATTTTTCTACTGCAAGTTGTGTGTGTTTCCTTTTCAACCATTGCAGTAGTTGTTGCAAAGAACTGACTTTCTTTAAACCAAAATGAAAGAAGGGTTTTTTCAGAACTAGACTTGAGATTACCTTTTGTTGGATCCAGGACAAACCAGCTGCTTGAGTGAGCTCTGAAGAGTTCACATAAGGGACTTGTGCTAACCCAGCCAAATTGTTCACTTCCTTTCAGCACTTGATCCATATGCTAAATAACAAATTGCTTGACAGACTCCCTTAGTTTAAAAGCCATTTGATACAAGGCACAAGAGTTTGTTGTTTGGGGGAAAGCTTGGTCATGTGAAAGGAGTTTCATGGTTCTGTGGAGCCTAGTCCTTCCATTTGTGAGGCTGCGTGCTAAGGAACTATGGGCACAGTATAATAAGTATTTATTAACCATTCAGTATTAATACATGGTAGATGTATTCATCCTCACAGTTCATTAAATAGATGTATACTTCAGTTAACAAATTAGATGTGTTCTTGGGCATTACTTCTTTAACAGAAACTTTGGTACCAGAGGCAGAAATCACATGGAAAGAATAGGGATGGTTTCCTACACCACAAAAAACACACAAAAAACCCCCAATTTGAACATGTTTCAGCTAACATTTTATTCAGAAGCAAAGATATGCACATGTGAAATAAAACATCCAGGTCAGGTAAGCATTGCTTAAGTAGACAAAAACATTTGGCATCTTCTGTAGATCCATTTAAGGCTTCGCCCAAAATGCATCCAGGGATGACTTTTTCTTTCACTAGCTTCCATGTTTCTCGTAATTTCCATTTTGATGGCTAAACTTACAGATCTCTGCTTTTTTATAACAATCTTAGGAGAGCTAGTGAGGCTTATCTGCATTTCCCTTGTCTCTCTGC
>NC_056527.1:79531005-79561939 GCF_019175285.1 Sceloporus undulatus | reverse complement strand
TCAGTATTAATACATGGTAGATGTATTCATCCTCACAGTTCATTAAAAAGATGTATACTTCAGTTAACAAATTAGATGTGTTCTTGGGCATTACTTCTTTAACAGAAACTTTGGTACCAGAGGCAGAAATCACATGGAAAGAATAGGGATGGTTTCCTACACCACAAAAAACACAAAAAAACCCCAATTTGAACATGTTTCAGCTAACATTTTATTCAGAAGCAAAAATATGCACATGTGAAATAAAACATCCAGGTCAGGTACGCATTGCTTAAGTAAACAAAAACATTTGGCATCTTCTGTAGATCCATGTAAGGCTTCGTCCAAAATGCATCCAGGGATGACTTTTTCTTTCACTAGCCTCCATGTTTCTCGTAATTTCCATTTTGATGGCTAAACTTACAGATCTCTGCTTTTTTATAACATGCTTAGGAGAGCTAGTGAGGCTTATCTGCATTTCCCTTGTCTCTCTGCTTTGCTTTTGAAGCATTCTAAGTAATTAATTCCAAAGGCAGCTGGTATTTACTTTGCCTGTTGTAAGGAGGCACACATGGCAAAAGCTGGATTGGCCAGTATAGAATCCTGCTCTTTCTCTCCTCAAGCTTCATTGCATTGCTTCTGCAAACCAACACAGAAAGTTTGTGTTTCTCCATCTCTCCTTCACCACTGCTAAAATATATAACTTCTAGCTAGACAGAGACCAAGGAAGAAAAGGCAGATATAAAAAAGATTTTGTAAAAAGAAGCTTCTTAGAGGCTTTGATAACTGAGGTGTGCCTTATAGTAAATGCTATATTTGCCTTTCTCAGTTCAAAATAATTACCAAAATTTCATTATGTGAATGGTAACATGGTAGTTAACCCATCCAAATAAGTCTGTCATTATCCTTTGTACAAATAATCCATTCTGTTTATGTGTGTATTTAACTTGATTTTTGTTTTAACCTGGGCCATTCAAATATAAAACAGAGATTTACAGTGCCTTAAGTATAACAAGTCTGTGTAAACTATTTTGTTTGTGTGTGTTGTTGTTGTTGTTGTTGTTTTGTTCTCAATTAGATGAGCCAGGGGTCCTTACAGAACCACCCAGTGCTACCACAACCACCACTATAGGCATATCTGCAACGTGGACAACTTTGGCAGGTTCCCACGGGAAAAGAAACAATACTGTCACCACGAGCAGTTCCAAGAGGAAAAGCCGGAAAAACAAAATCAGCCAAGATACTGTTCAGATTATTTTTGATGATCAACTCCCAATCTCCTATTCTCAACCAGAGAAAATGAATGGCGAATCAAAAAGCAGCAGTACCAGTGAGAGTGGTGATAGTGACAACATGAGGATTTCCAGCTGTAGTGATGAAAGCAGCAATAGTAACAGCAGCCACAAAAGTGACAGCCAGTCTTCTACAACAGCCACTAATGCTCAGAGCAACAAGAAGCAGCCCTCAGTGCTGGTCACCTTCCCAAAAGAAGAACGAAAAGCAGTTTCTAGCAAATCTTCAATCAAGTAAGCATCTATGGCTTTCACTGTAAATAACATCCTGATTTTACCCAGCCTACCCCAAACTGATGCCTTCACAAAGGTTTAGTCTACTCAGTCCCATTAGCTATGCTGATTGGGGATTTTGGGAGTTGTAAACTAATCTGAAAAGCACCATTTTGTAGAAGGCTGTCTGGCCTCTTAGGATGCTATCAAGATTTCCATCCTTTGCCCGATATTTCTTTATTGATTAGACCTGTGAAACATTTGCAAGAAAAATAAAAAGGAAATGTGTCTTTTTCCCTATATGTTGCCAATGTAGTTTACCTTAGTCCAGGTTTGAGTAATAATCCAGGGTATTTTTTCTGTGACTCTTTGATACTTATATCAGTCATCAGAACTTAATATTAAAACATCATTAATTGTAAACACAGCACACTTTACTTTAGTGGTAGAGTCAGTGAAATCAATTTTACTTATGTTACTCCCATTCATTTCAGTAGCTCTATGCTAAATACTCTAAGGCTAAAGCCAACATTAGTCTTACCTAGATAGACCAAATATAATCATTTGGCCTCAAGCTAGTTGTTATTATAAAGTCCAATGTATTTTATTGAGTCAACTCCAGGCATTGATGTTGGATTTAGCCAACGGAGTCTTGGTCCATTCCATTGTTCTGATATTAAAGCTGCCACTCAGTTGACCAGAGTGAAGTGTTTGAATTTGTCTTTTATGTGATCTTATAAAGACTATATTAATATTTACATCTGTTTTTTCTCCACCCCCTGCTTTGTTTCTCTCTTCTGTGAAAGATTGTCAGAAGTTATTACAGAAGTAACTAACAATTCCTTATCCACCTGCACAAAATCTTGTCCATCGCCCCTCTCTTCTCCTAATGGAAAAATCACTTTAGCCAGCCCTAAACGTGGTCAGAAGAGGGAAGAAGGATGGAAGGAGGTTGTAAGAAGGCAAGTTAAATTCTGTAACTGCTGTACATTTTATTTCCCCCTTGTGGCTGTCTCTGATTCAGAATATTTTATGTTAAATTTGTTTTGTCCTGTTGGCAAAAGTCATGATTGCATGGTAGTTCTCTTCATGGTTTCATGTACCCACACCTAAGCTTGTTACTTCAAGCCATGGAGTATTATCAGAGTCATGTTCTAGGTCAGCATCTGAGAAGCAGAGTATGAATGTACTTCTCATACTGGTGTTTTTGCTGTCTTTTCTTTTTGCATAGAGGTTGGATCCATTTAAAGTGAAAATTATTAATAAACTGCTTCAGTACTTGGTCTCATCCAAAGCTTTCTAAGCCTTGGTCCTTAGTGCCATGCATTGTTGTATCCTTTCTTTGCATTATAAAGTGGCTGGAAAGGAGACTCTCTGAGAGTGTACAAAACCCCTTTCTGGCCCACTAAATAACTACAGCCAACCTTGGCAATTCCTATGATTAAGAATGTGATTTACATGTAAGAAGCTTTAAGATAAGCTAATCTACTCTTCATCATGATTTATGCACTTGGTCTTGTTACCTGCTAACCTAACTTTGAGTTTACTTAAATAATTTTACTTGATTTTTATACGTTTTTCTTATTTAGGTCAAAGAAAGTCTCTGTTCCATCAACTGTTATTTCCAGAGTAATTGGAAGAGGTGGTTGTAACATTAATGCTATCCGAGAGTTCACTGGCGCTCACATAGACATTGATAAACAAAAAGACAAAACAGGGGACAGAATCATAACAATAAGGTAATACATATTCAGGTATTCCTTATTTAAATTATATGAACTCACTTGGAAAGGTTCTCTAGTTACTAAACAAACTTCTGTGACTCTCATATGAAGACTTATATGAGACAGATTTCAGAATGGATTGTTGATTGATACACATGAGAGTTGCAACTAGCGGTTCAGTCAGTTAGTCATGTACTCTTCTAGAATGCTATATAAGGCTCATGCAGACTAATTTTGTCACCACATTCCCCTGCCCAAGATCTCTGTTTGTGTTTCCAGTTGACACTTAACATTTGACAGTTTCTAAAAGCCACTGAGCATAATCAGTCTTCATTGAAGTTTTAAAAAAAAATGTTTTGTACTTCTCTGCATATTTCAAGATTCACCTGACCATGCTGATACTTCTCTTATTTCTCACTGGCCCTGGTTTGGTTCCAGTCCTGTGGAATTATGCTGTTAGAGGGAGCTAGTATAGTAAAATAGTATACTGTAAAGCTTAATCAAATTTTATTTCTTCGAAGATTACCCATTTTATGTATTTTCCTAATGTGTGAAAAAAATTAAGTATTTATGTAAATGAAGAAAACCATCACCAGGTTGCTCATGTGTTTGTTCAACTCACTTAATAGGGGAGGCACTGAATCAACAAGACAAGCAACACAGCTCATAAATGCTTTGATTAAGGATCCAGACAAGGAAATTGATGAGCTCATTCCAAAGAATCGTTTGAAAAATTCTGCATCCTATCCCAAAACAGGGATGCCGGTACATACCACCACTGCAACTGCTCACAATTCTGTGGCTGGAAGCAAGGCAACCACTGTAGCAATCTCTTCATCACCTCAGATTTCCACAGCACTTTCTGTGCCTGCAGTTTCTTCAACAGCTGCTCATAAAACAGTCAAGAATCCAGTGAATAATGTGCGGCCTGGATTTCCAGTTTCTCTGCCATTAGCATATCCTCCACCTCAGTTTGCACATGCTTTGCTTGCTGCTCAGACTTTCCAGCAGATCCGTCCACCGAGGTTGCCAATGACCCATTTTGGGGGAACTTTCCCACCAGCCCAGTCTACCTGGGGTCCTTTCCCCGTTAGGCCTCTGAGTCCTGCAAGAGCAACTAACTCACCTAAGTCTCACACGGTGCCTCGCCACAACAATCAGAACAGCAGTGGTTCTCAGGTGAATTCAGTGGGTTCTTCGACTTCCAGTCCAACAGCTACCACAAGTTCAGCTGTGTCTACTGTGCCTGTTTCTTCTGCAAGTGGCAGTCCTAGCTCACCTTCAGTTCGAAGGCAACTCTTTGTCACCATGGTTAAGACATCCAGCACTACAACAACTGCAATAGTAACGACAGCAAGCAACAACAGCACAGCACCTACCAATGCCACATATCCTTTTCCTACTGCCAAAGAGCACTATCCTGTGTCATCCACTTCCTCCCCTTCCCCACCAGCCCAGCCTGTGAGAGCTTCTAGAAGCAGTCCTTCAGAATGTGTGACAAATTCTCCAAGTAAAGGGGTGCCTTCCTCCGATCAGGAAGTGGGGAGCCCCCCAGCAGTTGAAGCAGCTAATATGGTCAGCAACAGGCAATCAAGTAATAGTTCTGTTGGTGTTCCTTCAGAGCATCCTGCTCAGCCACAGCCTCTTGGGCCTGTTTCTCAAGAAGCGAGGCCACCTCTACAGCAGCCTCAGGTTCCATCACAAGATCCTCGAATGGTTGTGCCTCCAAACCTAACAACAGTGAGTTCTTCTGCCCCAGTAGTTGTTCCTGCTAATGCATCAGTGAATTCCCCAGCAAACTATCTTTTGCCTCAGGCATCAGTGGGATCTTCTCAACAACCTCCTCCAGTTAAAATGGAAAGCCCCACTATCAGGCTGCCTTCCCATGGAGCAAATCCCCCACACAAGAATTCAGCTCCTGTTCAGAATTCTTCAGTTGCCGTCCTTAATGTCAACCACATAAAAAGACCCCATAGTGTTCCTTCTTCAGTGCAACTTCCTTCCACCTTAAGTACACAAAGTGCTTCTCAAAATTCAGTCCATTCAGCAAGCAAGTCTGTGGCCACCAACTTTAGTGCTGCTTTACCATTTGGGCCCTTCAGCACACTGTTTGAAAACAGCCCTGCCTCTGCTCATGCCTTCTGGGGTGGATCTGTCTTGTCATCTCAGACAGCTCCAGAGTCCATTATGTCTGGAAAGTCTTCATTTCTGCCAAACTCAGAAACATTACATCAGTTAGATACTTCCAAAGCTCCAGGTTTTAGGCCCCCACTGCAGAGACCAGCTCCAAGTCCCTCAGGTGAATATTTTCAGTTTCTTTCTTCATTTCACATGATTACCACACACTTAATGTGTTAGTTATTGTGTCTTCACTAGTGGATGCTAAGTGATTCAATCTGGTTAGTATTACGCCACCTCTTCTTCTTGTGTATTGCTTTTCAGTGGTCCAAAACCTTAAGGATGGGATGAAAGTATTCTCTGAATGTACTAGGAGTCTTTTTTTCCTAGAACAAAGACTTAGCTAAAGGACAGAATAGCAGATATTTCATATTTCCATCCCAAAGCTAGTCTTGAAATTTGTAGCAAACAGATACAGGCCTCTGGATCTGCTCTGTGCAAATGCAAACTATAGTTAAAAACCAATACAAAAATTATAACCCTGTGCCATTGGGCACCATGGGAGGATGACAAAACTTATCATTATTTTATGTGTTTGGATGAGTAAATTGACAGGTTCCCTTGCTTTCATTCGCTCTATTGTTTAGATTTTTACTACAATTTATGCAGGTAAAAAAAGAACACAAGGAGGATCTTTCTTTAGTTACGCCAGACACTGTTTGCTAAGTGGTCAAGGTATGCTCAGCTGCCTCCAGTTTATCTTTAGATTGTGAAAACATAAACACATTTAATATAGTTTTGGGTAGGTATCCTGTTTTAATGCACTTGCAACAAGGGCCTAAATTCACCGATTAGTCCCAACTAGAGTAAACCCATTTAATGAATTAACACTTAATAATCTGCCAGTCAGGAAATTAACTCTTAGGTAGATCCCATTGGCTTGATGATTTACTTTAATTGGAACTAGTAATTGGATTTATATCATTATTGTTCCAGGGAGGACTAATATTTTGCTAATCATTTTACAGGTATTGTCAGTATGGAGACACCATATGGTTCTGTAACACCTTCTTCTACACATTTGGGTAACTTTGGCTCAAACCTTTCAAGCGGTCAAGTGTATGCACCAGGAACACCACTTGCAGGAGCACCGGCAGCTGCTAATTTTAACAGACAGCATTTCTCCCCACTCAACCTATTGCCTCCGTGTTCCTCTGCATCAAATGGTGAATTGTTAATAAAGCTTTTTAAAAATACTGGTTTTATGGCAGTAATGTAACTCTGGATATTCCAACATTAATTAAATTAGATCTCTTGGCATGGCTGCCATACAGAAGGATGGGATGGGTTCCTTCCTGTTGGCTCTGCTTTGATTGGAGTACTCACAATGCCTCAAATATGTCCAGATATACACTAGCATCTAATAGCATAGCCTGGCTGATTCTGCACTAGAAAAATTTAACAGACCTCTCTTCATAGAAAATACAGTTTGGATATCTGACAGATTAAAGTTTCACATTGCAAATTTTCCTTTTTTCCTATCAAATTAGAAAATACTGAGTTTCTGACAACTATGCTTGTGGTTTTACAGTGATATACTCTGCCAGTAAGAGCCTTCCAATAGTTACTTCCATATGCATTTAGAAAGTAAGTTGTGAAAGACTTAAGTACTCAGCATCCAAACTGGTAGGTAAAACATAGCCATCTTGTAACTAAAGCCATTTAATCATGAGGGTGAGTCTGGTGTTGAAAGTGTACATTTCTTGATACATGAGGACTGTTGTACTGTACTTGTCTAACTTGTTTAAATATTCATTTGCCTTTAGAGCCCCCTGCTCAGCCAGTTTCTGCTGGAGTTAGAGCACCATCTCCAACCCCTTCAACTGTTTCCCTGGGGTCAGAAAAGTCCAACAGTGTGTCTCAGGACAGAAAGGTCCCTGTCCCAATTGGAACTGAGCGTTCAGCACGTATCAGGCAAACAGGAACAACAACACCCTCTGTTATAGGGAGCAATTTAGCCACTCCAGTTGGTCACAGTGGGATATGGTCTTTTGAAGGGATTGGAGGAAATCAAGGTGGTACGTATTGCCTTGTACACATTTACCATATATGTTTGACTATATGTTGACCTCATGTAGAAGTCAAGGGCAGGTTTTGTGGCCAAAGTTATGGATTTTGATATGGATAAGTAAAGAGTAAGACTTAGGAGCATATAAACAAAAGATGTAAAGAAAGAAGCAAAGGAAAACAATGCCAAAGAACAAAATTGTGGCAGGCATAACTGTGTGTGCTCACCCTAAAGTCTGGATGGATGAAGAGGGAATTGCCATCACTATTTTCCCGCCCAGGTATTCAGTGGGCAGAAGTGGCATGGTGGGGAGAGATAGAGGGGGGCAGTGCTTCTTTTAAGTACTCCTGGGACGGACTACTCAACTCAGAAAAGGGAATGGTTCCTTTTTTGAGTTAAAGTCTGTACTTTCATTGACCCATGAATAAATTGACCCAGTTTTTTACTGAATTTCTAGACTTATATTTAAGTATATACAGTATATGTCATCATCTGATACTATGTAAGAGGGAAGCTAATGCATAGGAATGGAACAACTTAGATGGCCAGAATTGTATTCTTCCACAGCAGCATGGCCATTTATTGTTCTTTAATTCATTTAATGTTAGTATCACACACTTTTTTGTGGGTTACCAAAAAAAATGAGCCAAAACTACTCTGGCTTTGTATCTCTTGTATAGATTCGAGATCATTCTGCCAAACATTAAGAGTATAAACTATCTCTAATTATTCACTGCCACATCTGAATAATTTAGGTAAAAGTGTTCTACTAATGGATACACCCACTTCTTTCTTGCTAGATAAAGTCGATTGGTGTCACGGTGGAATGGGAAACCATATGATTCATAGGCCAATGTCTGATCCTGGTGTATTTTCACAACATCAAGCAATGGAGAGAGACAGCACAGGAATTGTAACTCCTTCTGGTACATTCCATCAACACGTTCCTGCAGGATACATGGACTTCCCTAAAGTTGGGGTAATGATCTAGATGCTTTGCTGGAAACTTTGAATTATTATTATTATTAACCTTTATTTATGAAGCGCTGTAAATTTACACAGCGCTGTACATGCAATCCTTTTAGTTAGACGGTTCCCTGCCCTCAGGCTTACAATCTAAAAAGACATAACACAGAAGGAGAAGGGAGTGGTGACGGGAAAGGGTAAGAAGTCCAGCAGTTCCTCTCAACCTCCGAGGCCTGGACCAAGGCAGATGGACTGAAGGGAGGGCTTGGCTTCAAAATGGAAGGTTAATCATTATCCAGGGAAAATACATACTCACAAGTAGGATAATGCATATACAGTACATAGCAATACAGGAAATGGATCGATAAACAGCCAACAACAGAACATCAGATAGTAAGCGACAATTATGCGATGCCTGGGAAGGCTTCTCTGAATAGGATGGTTTTCAACTCCGTTTTGAAGCTGGTTAATGAAGTGATGGCTCTTGCTTGTGGAGAAAGAAGGTTCCAGGAGTGAGGGGCAGCAAGTGAAAAGGGGCGAATCCTAGTTGGGGCAGAGGAAATCCTGGGCTGGGACAGGAACCCTTGACTACCAGAACGGAGGGCCCTGGTGGGAAGGTGAGGAGAAAGAAGGTCTGATAAGTAAGGAGGGGCCAGTCCATGGAGGGCTTTGAATGTCGACAGCAGGAGCTTATACTGAATGCGGAAAGGGAGAGGGAGCCAGTGAAGGGATGCCAACACAGGAGAGATGTGGTCAGAGCGGTGGGTGGAAGTGATAGTGCGTGCAGCTGAATGCTGGACAGAGATTAAAGGACGGAGGTGAGAAAAAGGAAGCCCAGCCAGGAGGACATTACAGTAATCAAGTCGTGAGATCACTAGGGCATGGACCAGGGTCTTGGCAGTAGAGGCGGAGAGATATGGTCGGATTTTGGCAATATTGTACAAAAAGAATCTACAAGCCTTGGCTGTGGTCTGGATCTGAGGGATACACGACAGAGAAGAGTCAAAGATAAAGCCAAGACTGCGGGCTTGCTGGACTGGTTGAATGGAAATGTTGTCCACAGAGACAGAAAAGGAGTGTTGAAGGTTGGGCTTAGGAGGAAAGACAAGAAGCTCCGTCTTGGACATGTTGAGCTTCAAACGCCGATGGCGCATCCACTGTGAGACAGCTGTAAGGCAAGATGAGACTTGCTGTTCAAGCCTTGGAGAAAGGTCAGGGGCAGAAAGATACAGCTGGGTGTCATCGGCATACAGATGGTAGGAAAAACCAAAAGAGCTGATGAGTGTTCCTAAGGACAGTGTGTAGAGAGAAAACAGAAGGGGACCCAGAACAGAGCCCTGGGGAACTCCAACAGATAAGGGAACAGGAGAAGAAGTCAGACCCCCTGCAACCACTGCAAAAGATCTGCCAGACAAGTAAGATCTAAACCAGTCGAGAGCAGAGTCTGAGAACCCAAGGTCAGAGAGTATGTCAATTAGGAGACAGTGATCAACAGTGTCAAAGGCTGCAGACAAATCGAGAAGAATGAGAACAGAGTAAAGGCCATTAGCCTTGGCCTGTAAAAGGTCATTCGAGATTTTAGTGAGAGCTGTCTCTGTAGAATGCCTTGGGCGGAAACCAGACTGAAAGGGATCGAGAATGGAGTTGGCTTCAAGAAACTCAAGACAGCGCGAATAGACAACCCGTTCCAAAACCTTAGAAAGAAAGGGGAGAAGAGAAATCGGACGATAGCTAGACAGAGAGGAGAGGTCAAGAGAAGGTTTTTTCAGAATTGGGGAAATGAGAGCATGTTTAAAGTCCGAAGGGAAGGAGCCTATAGAGAGAGAGAGATTGAAGATATGGAGAAGCGAGGGCAGAAAGGAGGGAGCTATAGAGATTAGAAGACGAGTAGGAATAGGATCAAGAGGACAGGTAGCAGGTTTGGAAGAGTTCAGAAGTGTAGAGAGTTCATCCAAAGAGGCAGGAGGAAAGACAGACAATTTGTTAGGCGAAGGCGATAGAAGATTAAGAGCAGAAGAAGAATCAGGAGGGACTATCTCAGAGCGAATAGTGGTAATCTTAGAGATGAAATAGTTAGCAAAGTCATTGGGAGAGAATGATGAAGAGACAGGAGGAGAGGGAGGTTTAAGTAAAGTGTTGAAGGTGGAGAACAAACGCTGTGGGCACCTCTCATTGGCAGAGATCAATGATTTGTAATAATTCTGTTTTGCCATAGAGAGGGCGCGTGAGAAGGAAGAAAGAACAAATTTGAAATGGATAAAATCAGCCCACTCTTTGGACTTTCTCCAAAGACGTTCGGCCGCTCTAGAGCAGGACCGGAGAAACTTAATGTTGGGGGTAAGCCAGGGCTGAGGTCTAGTCTTAGAGGAAGAAGTGCGGACAGAGACAGGGGCAAAATGGTCGAGAGTTGAGGAAAGAGTGGAGTTAAATAAAGACATTGCTGAATCAGCAGAATCCCCGAGATTTAGGGAAGAGAGAGATGAATCCAGGGTCAGACCAAGATGGTTAGAGTCGACAGATTGAAGATCACGAAAAAGACGTTGAATAGTATGGCGAGGAGGAGGAGTATAAGTGAGAGCAAAGGAGATTAAATGATGGTCAGATAGTGGAAAGTCAAGTGCCAGGTAGTCAGAAATGGCACAGTTTGCAGCAAGAACTAGGTCAAGACAGTGACCAAGAGAATGAGTTGAAGAGTTGGAGTGTGGTTGGAGGCCAAAAGAAGCTAGCAGAGAGTTAAAGCGAGATGTTGTAGGGTTATTGGAATTGTCAATGTGGATATTAAAGTCACCTAGGATCAAAGTGGGGACTGAATCTGAAAGGAAGAATGTCAGCCATGATTCAAAGTCAGATAGGAACTGGGTGGCAGAACCAGGAGGGCGATAGATGACTGCAACCCGGAGCTGTAGAGGAGAAAAGAGTCTAATAGGATGAAACTCAAAGGAAGAGAAATGATAGCTGGGGGGAAAAGATAGAACTTGAAACTGGCAGGAGTTAGATAGCAAGATACCAACCCCTCCTCCTCGAAGCTCAGGACGGCTTGTGTGCGTGAAGGAGAGACCACCAAAAGAAAGGGCAGCGGAGGTTGCAGTATCATGGGCTGGGAGCCAGGTTTCGGTGAGAGCGAGGAGGTTAAAGGATTTAGAGAGAAAAAGGTCATGAATTGCTGTTGCTTTAGGGGCAGCAGAGCGGCAGTTCCAGAGGGAACAGAGGAAGGGAAGCAGGGAGACAGGGAGAGGCCGAATGGGGATCAGGTTAGGAGAAATGTGGCGAGCCATGGGAAGGATGGGATTCACAGAGAAAAGAAAGAGGTGAAGCTAGCTTTACAATTAAAGGTCAACAACAACAATAACAGTAATGACAAAACAATAATAATATAGCCAGCACAGGCCTTCTGGGTAGGAGTCCAATGCAAGCAGGAAGTTCTTCCAGGGAGCACAGGTTATACTTGTCCTTCTTCCTGTGGAGAATTCAGGGACAAGCAGGAGAGTGAGATGGAGCCAGGTGCCTTCTGGGAAGGATAGAGTTCCTTTGTGTAGGGCTGATGGGAAGCCCTACCTTCCTCCTTTCCCCTCAGAGGCAGAGATGGAGCAGGGCCTTCTGGGAAGGATAGAGTTCCTTTGTGTAGGGCTGATGGGAAGCCCTACCTTCCTTCTTTTTAAATACATTAATCCTGTTTATAAACTTTTTTTTAACAAACTGTAATTTGGAACAGGGTATGTGCCATTTTGTCTTCTTCTGGCTCTTAGTGTACAAGGTGTAGAGTAAATACAGCAGATTGTTGGGTGTGTTTTGTGTTTATCCTCATTGAAATCTTAGTTGCTGTGCTGAGGTTTTGGAACAGAAAGAGCATTTGACCCACTGCAGCCCCTTGACTAGATTTCAGATTTCATTTAGAACAGGGGTGGACAAACTGTGCCCTTGGGGCTGCATGCCCCCTCCCACTTGTGTTATTGTGGCTCACAGGCCAACCTTTTTTCTGGCCAAATTGGGAGTGAATTCCTGCTCTTGAAAGCCTCCAGCTGCAACATTCACCTTTTTAAACAGGTTGCATAACCTACATACTGTTTAACATCAAAAATACCAATTGTTGAGAACTAGACTCCTTTTGTTTTATTTTTCGGCAGTCCGTGTGGGCTCTATAGGGACCCAAGGCATAAGAGTGTCCCTGTTTCTGTGGCACCTGCCATCCTGCTTTAGAATGACTGAAACATCTACTAGGTATGCCTTAATAACAACATTTTTCAGAGAAATGGTAACAAAATAGCCTAGCATTCAGAATAATTAAGCTGACTATAGAATTCTTTAGAAAAAAATTATATTTTCAAAATAAATAAAAATCCATCAGTGATACCTTTATTGGCCAGCCGAAATGCATAATATGCTTGTTGCAAGCTTTCGAAGCTCCATGGTCTTCTTCATCAGGCAAGATGTTACAAACCAAACAGGAGGGAAAAAAACAATGGGAAATGTTAGTCAGATGCCTGTATGTTTTACAAATATTTTCAAAACTTAGAGACAAAGTGGACTTTTGTTACTATTGTAGAAATAAGTTTGTAACATATATTGAATATCCTGTTCTTTTTCGTGACAGGGCATGCCTTTCTCAGTGTATGGGAATGCAATGATTCCTCCTGTTGCACCCATTGCAGATGGTGCTGGAGGGCCTATATTTAATGGACCTCATGCTGCTGACCCATCATCTTGGAACTCACTGATAAAGATGGTTTCAAATTCTACAGAGAATAATGGCCCTCAGACAGTAAGTCTCAGAATCTTACTGCTTTATATGTACTGGATGCACTGATGATGCCTTGATCTTTATTATGGCAGGATACAGACCGCCAGAAAGAGGCATTCGGGAGCCGCTTCTCTATTCCGCGTAACCACACTGCAGCAACCAAATTGCACGGCGCAGCTACGCAGAAAGAAAAGAAGCGCTGAAAAAGGCTCCTTTTAGCGCTGCCGCAAACTGCCTGCAGCAGCGCAAGCACATCGCTGCCGTACATGCCCATCTGGACAGCGCACAGCAGTGACGACATCACAGTTGTGTGGCGCCGTGTATACGGCGCCACACAGCTATGACGTCCTGGTGACGTCCTAGGGTTGTGGGGCATCTGGAAACGACGCCCCGAGGCAACCCTGGCACATCGCCAGGACGTGCTAAAGGGCCCGTTTGTACAGGGCCTATATTATTATTTTCAATATGGGGGATACAGTAGTACAATGGTTGGCAACCTGGTACCCTCCAGATGTTTTGGATCACAGCTTGTATAACTGAAGCACTATTCTGAGGTTGTTACAATTTTTTTTTTCCTATGATGTGGGTGTACATGCACAATGCGTGCTATCTTAGCATGGGATGGGAAAAGGTAAGGATCATCACACATCCAAGATGCTTTGAAACTAACTGAAGGAAAGAAGTTTGTGGCATGAGCCTTCATAGACTTCCCTTTACTTCCTCAGATGCATGTTTGGAGTGGAGGACCCAGAGACAGACCTGTATAAGCCATTTGTGTGAGAGAATCTCAGTTCATGTTCCAAATCTTGTATGTATGGAGATGAGGTGGCAAGTAGAGTTTTAACAAAGGCAGGAAAAAGCTGCCCCTTCCAAAGACGGATTGGGGCCTCAGCAACCACACGCTGTAGCCCCAATCTGTCTTGAAGCCGGCCCAAAAAGGAGTGGAAAAGATCTGCTCCTTTTGGGGCTGGAAAAAAACAACTGGGTTTTGTGACTTCATCAAAGCGGGCTTTAAGATGTTCCAGCTGCCCAACTTCCAGGCAGCTTCGGAGTGTGCGGCGTATAAACGCCATGCTCCCAAGCCACCCATTCAGCAGCTTTAAAGGGCCATCTGCTCTGGCCCTATATAACCTTTCTTTCAGGTACATCTCAAAGGTGCTACAAGATCCCTTTGTGTACAAAATAATAGTCAGTTGAGGCATAGTGTTCATATTTTAAATGTGGAACCAAGCTGCATAGAAGTTCATTGCAGTGAGGTTTTCTATATGCATTTGAAATAGAAGAGCTTCAAACCTTCTTCCTTCTTTTTCAGGTATGGACTGGAACATGGACACCTCACATGAACAGTGTGCATATGAACCAGCTTGGCTGAAAGAGGATCACTTCCCATAGCCTGGAGATTTTCTTTTGGCTTAGAGGAAAATACAAACGAAAGAACCACTTTTCCTCAGCTCTCAGATCATTCTTCGGTTGTTTTGGACTGAAGTGTGTAGGCTTTCGCAGAAGAAGTTACTAACTGACCCTTTTCTGTGAACATTGTGACTGCCCATTCCCTACCATCATATGGTTCAACTTAGCCTCTCTTAGTTTCATTTTCTTTCCCTTTTGATTATTCTTAATTTTGGACAAAACTTTCTGTTGAAGCTGTTCTTTGGCTGGTTGGTTTTTAGTACTGTAAGCTGCTTCTGGGCATACACAGAAATTTAGCAAAATTATGTAAACTTGATCCTGAAGTTTTAGAATGGCAGATAAATGTACAATTGTTTACATAACAGAAATGGCTAAGCAGAAAGTAAATCTTTTCAGTATGTCAGTATAGAGGCTCTACATTATGTAGACTTTAATGTGACAGATGTACCTTCATATACAGCAGTCTGGATGTTTCCTTCATACATTAAACTATTAATAAGCATAACTTTTTTTCTACTTGTGTAATTTTACATACAACATAAGACGGGCATTATTTGTGGATTTTCCCCACAGCTTTATACTATAGAATTCAACATTTATTCGTTATTATTTGATTTGATTTTGTAACATGAAAATGAAGCTACAGAAGTAGATATGCTACTCCTTTACAAATTTTATAAAGAACTCAAAATACCAACACAAACCTCTAATTTCTGCAACCTTCATGCACTGTCAAAAACTAATCCCCCTCCCCACTCCTGCCTTGTTATCAGTATATTTCATTGTTAATGGATTTTGCAGCTCTGGAGGGTTCTTGCTAAATGAGCTTCTACAAAGGTGGGTTAATAAAGCGCCGTGGATTACACCCATAATGAGTTTAAACATAGCTTTCTGTGGCTTTAAATCCTGTGTCATGTAATTGTTGCCACATGTTGTTTCATAACAGTGACAATGACCTGAACATGTCCAGCAGCAGCATCTGCTAAGAAATGCACTAAGAGAAGTGTTCCAAAACTAAGCACTATTTAGAAGATCCTGGAGTATCCAGACAGGAAGTTATTTGTTCCAAAAAGAAACTGCTTAGTTCGTTTGACTTATAAAATTCCAGTTCAAGATGTATTATCAGATCTTTGATCATTTTCATCACCTATAAATTTGGCTGGAATGAAAGCAAGCAATTCTAACTAGGAAAGAAGCTGTCTAGCTCTAGGATGGATTTTAGAAGTGCCCATGCTAGCAAATGACACCTCATTATCTTTATGCAAGGCCCTACTTATATGTCTGTGAATGTGCGATATGTATTATTAAATTTTATAAACTCATGTTTAGTATTGCATGTTAGAATACAAACAGTCCATTGTCTCTTTCCTTTGCTAGTTGGAAGAAAGTGAACTGAAAATCTGTTTAATGTTACAGTATCACTTGAACCATCCCGTTTCCATAGGGAGTTGCACTGCAATCTTGCATATATCAAACACAAAAGTAAGTCCATCTGAGTTTTGGACTTATAGGTAATTGGTTATAGGACTGCAGACTTAGTGGAATGCAAAATGTCAGACCATCTAGACCAGCTCCTTTTCTCATCTGCAGCACTGGAGCTGCAAATTATTGTTTCATATGTAAAGCCAGCAAGAAAAATGGTTTTCCCAAAGAACTTTGCAGCCTTCTAAGTGCAACTTTGGAGATGTTAAAAGGCTTATAAATAATACCAGTTGGTCTATGTACATACCACCCTCCATTGGTGCTCTTAACATAAAAATAGCATTTCAGTTGTCACTATTCCTACTGAAACGTTTGAAATTGATTGAAGTAAAAGGAATGACTAACCAAAACAAGAGTTGGTAGAAAGGAGAAAAATAAACCCAGTTTTCAGCACTTTAACGAGTGGAGAATAATGCTGTTCAAATATTTTGTATAACATTTACCACTCCCCCTAGTTTATGCCCCTCCACAGTTTATAAGGATTATTTTTGCTTCTTTAAAATAATCCTTTAGTGGAGTAGATGCTGCTTAGTATTTATTACAACGTATAGGTTCAGCAGAGCTAAGTTTCTTAGGATGTGGTTTCTTATTAAAGCTTATGTGTATTTTGGTGACTTGAAAGCAAAACTGTTGATAGGAGAACAGGCTGGAATGCCCCGTGTCTTGTTTATGGAATAAGGCTTGTTAAACTAAATATTGGGGTGAAGGGGGATAAGAGGGTCTGTATTAGGAAAAATTTTGGAACACTTTTTTATATTTCAAATGTAATGCTTACCTGACCAATAAAGACAAGGAACATGTTCTTTTTGAGACCTTCTAGGTCTTCTCTATTTTTTAAATTTTATTTACTGTATATACTCATGTATAGGTCTAGAGATTTTAGTCAAAAAATTTGACCCCAAAAAACCTGGGTCGACTTATCTACAGGTCAATGTAAATATTGTATTTTAACTCTTATATATTTTTTAAAAGGAACCATTCCCTTTCTCTGAGTAAAGCGATAAAAGGCAAAAGTCCATCCTAGGAGCACCAAAAAGAAGCATGGATCCCCTCTACTCTCTCATCCATCCAGACTTTAGGATGTGCACAATTATCCTGCCAGAATTTTCTAAGTTCTTCGGCATCATTTTCCTCTGCATCATCCCTTACATCCTTTTTTTACATGCCCCTAAGTTATACCCTTGACTTATCATGAGCCGTATCAAAAGCCATAATTTTGGCCCTAAAACCTGCCCTCGACTTATACATGAGGTCGACTTATAGTCAAGTATATATGGTACTTAATATGCATACAGAAAAATAATTTTCCCCTTCTATTTAGAAAACGAGATGACTCATGGAAGATGGGACTTGGCTGAATCCACTTCTTAAACTGAGGTGTTGGTAGTCATCATACCAAAGACTCTACCTGTAGAACTTACTAACAAACCTACTCCATTTTTGACATGCCACACAAACACCTGAATGGTAGTATTTTGGTTTATTTGATATCCCACCTTGGTACACTAAATCACTATTGATAGTAATACATTTCAAACCATTCTTCCTCTTGCCCAGGTAGTGGTCCTAGGAACAAAAGGCTCCAACCTCCTCATTGATTTGGGGCATTTTCTCTGGTTGATGGTACAAGCCAGACACAGTTTTCCCTCATTTTTTTTTAATCCCATGACAAAGTTGACATTTAATTAAAAACCATTAACTCATATTTTCTTACCAAAGGAGACTCAAAATACAGCCAGCCTTCTGTATCTATGGATCCCCCACACACACACACACACACACAGAGAGATTCAACCATCTGTGGTTTGAAAATATTTTTTAAATGCATATAAGTTCCAAAAAGTAAACTTCTATTGTGCCATTTTATATAAGGGACATCATTTTAATAGGCCATTGTATTTAATGGGACTTGATTTTGGTATCCACCGGGGTCCTGGAACCAAATCCCAGTGAATACCAAGGGCCCACTGTACCTTTTTCTGGAAAATCAATCTTAAAATTTTTACTCTCAGGCATAATACATGAAGGCTTGAATCCAATCAATATTCTACATGTGTTATTTGAAGCTAACTTTTAAGCCAATGTGGTGTTGTGGCTTGACTATGACTCTGGGGACGAGGGTTTGAATCCCCCACTCAGCCCTGAAAATGCATTGGGTGACCTTAGGCAAGGCACACTCTCCCAGCCTCAAAAGAAGGCAAAGGCAAACCTCTCTATTGCAAAAAACAAACCAGTGATAGATTTGGCTCCAGAGTCGCCATAAGTCAGAAATGACTTGATGGTGACTATCCTGGGCCTTCATCCCATGAGGAGATTCAACACGAAAAGGAATCTCTTTGTTGCTTGCATTGCAAGATTGAAGATATACAGTAGGTAAGGTCTGGTCTGGATTGTGAGAAGGCAGTTGCTAACCAGCTACAAAAGATGGGCAAGTAATGTGTTACTTTGAGTTGTTCTGCACGATGCTGCTTTCAAGTCGATTTTCTAGACTTAATACAGAGGTAAGACTAGTGTGAATTGAACTGATGGCATCAAATTTGTTCACTCTTGCCAACATTTAATAGAAACCCTGTTAAAAGCAAGGATTTGGGCTGGGAAAAGCACATGAGGAAAGCAGAAAGCACACCACATCTACAACATCTATGCTAGAACTGGATTTAGTTATAGCCCTCCCCAAGAGTTCTTTTCAGTGCCAACAATAACACACAATACAGCAGGCCCTTGTTATTCCCTGGGGTTTTCCTCCAGGACCACCGCACCCCGTGGATGCCAAAATATGTGGATGCTCAAGTCCCATTAAATGCAATGGCATAATAAAATGGTGTCCTTTGTATAAAACGGCAAAATCAAGGTGTGCTATTTGGAATTTCTTTTTATTATTATTATTATTATGTAGAAAGAGGTTGTAGCTCCTTTGAGACTATCTAAAAAAAGTTGGCAGCATGAGCTTTCCTGGACTTAAGTCCACTTCCTCAGATACATTTGGTATTATTATTATTATTATTATTATTATTATTATTATTATTATTATTATTATTATTATTTAGAGAGTCCTAGCCCCTTTGAGACTATATAAAGAAAGAGGTTGGCAGTATGAGCTTCTTTCCTAGCCTTGTCCACTTCCTCAGATGCATTTGGTATTATTATTATTATTATTATTATTATTTAGAGATGAAGCAGACCTTTGAGACTAACTAAACAAAGAAATGGGCAACATGAGTATTCATAGACTCAAGCCTTTTTCCTCAGGTGCATTTGGACTATTATTCCTCATTAGCTAAGCTTAACCCTTTTTGATTCCAACGGTTTTTGATCAATAGCCTTTCAGCATTGTAAACAGCGCCCTCTTCTGGTGTTTGGAGAGCAGTGATATTTGGAGAGCAGTGGTATCGCCCGCATCTCCCTCTCCCCCCCCCCCGCGCTTTAGGGCATCACTTGGTACGGTCCAGCACTGTCTTGGCGCTTCTAACCCTTTAACCACGCCTCTCAGGTTTCCCTCACAAGCTCCGCCCATGAGAGGGACTTCCCCTAATCCCCTTCCCGCAGCGGCGCATGCGCAACGAACAAGATGGCGCCGGTGGGGTTATTGCTGGCCGGGGCGAGGGTCTCCCGGCCTTTGTGGCCTCCTGCGCGCGCCCTGAGTGCGCATGCGCGCGGGAGCTGGGCCTGGTACGAGGCCTTGGCGTCGTCGGCGCCCGTCGCCTGCGTCGAGTCCGGTTTGGTGGCGCTGCAGGCCGCCTCGGGGCTCCCTTGGTGGGCCTCCGTGGTGGCTGCCAGCGCCTTCCTCCGCACCGGCCTCACCCTCCCTTTGGCCACACTCCAGAGCCGAGTCCTGGCCAAGGTGGGTCCTGCGTCCACACTGGGGATATAAACCGGTTTGGAAGCGCTTTAACTCTTTATGTGGCTCAAGGCTATGGAATTCTGGGAGTTGGAGTTTGTTGTGGGGCCTCTGGGCCCCACAACAAACTCCAACTCCCAGAATTCCATAGCAAGGAGCCAGACAAAGAATTAAAGCGCTTCCAAACCGAGTTTCTTGCCTCCCTCCCTTCACGCTTCTCTCTAGTAAACCATAGCCCTATTTCCCCACCATCACATTACTAATACTTTACTATATCGCTACTCAGGGTTGTGACTACAATGTCTTGTCTTTCCAGCTAGTTGGAAAACCTGCAGCCTGAAATCCAAAGCCTAGCCAAGCGCCTTCGCTATGAGGTTTCGGTGTGCGCCAAACAACGGGGCTGGTCTGAGAAATCAGCCCGGTAAGAGCATCATCTATTATCATCATCATCATCATGGTATTTATACAAAACAGAAAGAAAAGGGGGAAGTCGTTTAGCCTTCTTCACCTTCTGCACTCAACAGGTTTAAATAATAACAGTAACAACAACCTCATAGATCTATAGGATTAGTCGCCAGAATAGAAATCATAAGAAGAATGAAGGCTGGAGAAAGAAAAAGTAATCGAAAAAGTTTTCTATTGAGCTCTAGATTCAAAATGTTCCTTTTACTTATGCAAAGCTTACCTAACATAATTGTTTCATATGTACATATTAGTGTTAGGTGAAAGGTTTGCTGAAATGCATGCTTCACATCCAAAACTTACACTTCCGTCTTAAACATGATATTTAAGGCTGCTATAATCCTGTGTAAACGTTTGGGAAACTTCCTTCTAAGCAGATGTGTATAGGATTTCATGATGAATCTTTCGAATTGCCTTTTGCTTGTATTTTCAACCAGGTTACATTTCAAGAAGAACCTGAAAAGGATTATTTCGGAGCTGTATGTTCGAGACAACTGCCATCCTGTCAAGGCCAGCCTGCTTATATGGATACAGATTCCTCTGTGGGTCTTTGTTTCCATAGCTCTGAGGAACCTCAGTGTTGGGAGGGCAGCTTCTGAAGGTAATGGTTTTAAACTCATGTTGCTCTAATCGAAGTTGTGTTACAGAAGATCAGAGTCAAGATTTGTAGTGATGATCATAAACACTTATATGGGGAAAGTATTCAACACTAAAAGGTTACTGTTGCTTCCTGTATCAGAATGAGAGCTGGCTGGTTATGAAAGTTATCTTCACAGTCAACTTTTCTTCTACTGTTGTAATGTTTGCGTACTGGAGAGGTTATCTGAAGCTCATTGGCTGGAATTCCAGTACTGACATACATGTGCATAATTTGGGATTACATATATGCGTGTACTTCCTTCACATCCATCCCCCAGACAGCCTCCAGGTGCTGGAGTATGCTGTCACTGGTGTTAGTGTCTGGGAAGGGATGACAGGAGGCGCCCAGGTAGTAAATGGCAATCCCAGCGTATTCTAGTGATTGGCAACTGCCTTTCAAAGACAAGTTGGTTGAATCTTTGATGTACCCCTTCAAGTACATCCAGCAACCAAAATGGGTCAAGGGACTAAAAAAACTCGCTGCTGTATTCCGACGTGCTTGGTGATAGCGCTGTTTAAATACTAAAAGGGATGTCATATTGAGGAGGGAGCAAGCTGTTTATCTGCTGCTCCAGAGACTAGGACCTGGAACAATCGATGCAAGCTCCATAGAATCATAGAGTTGGAAGAGACCACAAGGGCCATCCAGTCCAGCCCTATTCTGCCATGCAGGAAATCACAATCAAAGCTCCCCGACAGATGGCCATCCAGCCTCTGCTCAAAGACCTCCAAGGAGGAGACTCCACTACACTCTGAGGGAGTTTGTTCCACTGTCGAACAGCCCTTACTGTCAGGAAGTTCATCCTAATGTAAAGCTGGAATCTCTTTTCCTGCGTTTGCATCCATGTCCCACATTCTAGTCTCTGGAGCAGCAGAAAACAAACTTGCTTCTTCCTCAATATGACATCCGTTCAAATACTCCAGGAAAAGAGATTCCACCTCAGCATTAGGAGGAATTTCTGAGAGTAAGGGCTATTCGACAGAGAAAACACAGTCCCTCGGGTGTAGTTGAGTCTCCCTCCCGGAGGTCTTCAAACAGAGGTTGGATGGCCATCTGTTCGGGATTGCTTTGATTGAGATTTCCTGCATGGCAGGGGGTTGGACTGGATGGCCCTTGTGGTCTCTTCAAACTCTATGATTCTATGATGTTGTGGACAAAAAATTAGGACTGCACTAATTTAGAGTCCATTGTGAAATCTTTACTGGTGTTAAAAACTTGGAAATCTTCGAGATGTTTTTTTATCAGCATGTATTACTGCTACAGTCTGCATTTTGCAGGTGTGGTGGAGGATTTAGCTCCGGTACCTGCAAATTTGATCCCATGTCAGTGAACCAAGGCTGTCCAACCATTTTCTTCGGCTGCCACGTAGTTTTTTTCTGCCCTGGATTCAGTGTGTATGATCAGCCTCACCTATGCTAAACTGGTCACACTCAATACAAGTAAAAGAATGTGTCATCTTATGCGCATGTGTGTCTTTTCTACAGGGATTTCCGTTCAGGAGCAACTTTCCACAGGTGGTACACTCTGGTTTACAGATCTCACTGTACCTGACCCAACCTGGATCATGCCGGTCACTCTTGGAGTCCTCAATCTGCTGATAGTGGAGGTATTTATAGATCAAACTATATCTGCTACAGGACCTTTAATTGGCTTATAATTTATTACATTGCAAATAGCACAGCAGTTTCTAAGTAGACATGGGTGAAAGCGAACAGTTGTAGTCTCTATTCCTGCTTTTGAGGCATTCTGGTGAAAGCATTAAAAATGCCCAAGAGGCCTTAAATTTGGGATTTCTATGACTTTGCTTCTTCCAATAATTCTTGACAGAATGCTTCCAGGAACAGAATAGATTGTAAAGACTTGCTGGTGCAGTTACAGGTGATGTACTGAATTGCCTCATAGGCACAATGCAAGCTGATACCTCTTTTTTGGTTCAATTATTTATCAGAGAGACATAGAAACACCAGTTTCTGCTCTGTTGCTTTTTCTAACCTAAATGCCTTAATCCCAGCTCTAGCACATATTAACTCTTGGCTAAAGATTACAAGTATTTGCAAACTCATTAACATGTACGCTGGTGCAGATACATATATGCAGAGAAGTGACAGTATAACTAATGAATTTATTTGACCTAAGCATTCCAGGTACTGAATCTCAGATTTGCATTGACATCACACCAGTTTTTTTCCTTTAGTTTTAAAAAATGAAATGTATCTCTTCAGATTTTTGCTTTGCGAAAAACCGAACCATCCAGATTTCAGAAGTATGCTACTAACTTCTTTCGTGGGGTGTCCATATTTATGATTCCAGTTGCTGCAACTGTACCTTCAGTAAGTATTTCAGAACAGTAATGCTAAAATGTTTTGATTCCGTTGTGCACTAAGAAATGAGCCCCTAGTTTTTTGTCTTGGATCTGTAAATGCCTTTGTAAATAGCTTGATTTTAAGACAGAATGCTGCATTCACAACAGTATTCTTCAGATGTGTGTATGTTGCACTAATTCCCTTTGAGGGGTGTCACAGATCAGTGATACCACACATGCTTTGGATGAAGAAGGCTCACAGTTCATAGTGTGAAAGGAGCAAATAGTGCTAGACCCTGGGGGGATACTGCCATAAGCAAAGCTAAACAGACAAGTAATCTGACCCAGTATAAAGCAGCTTCCTGTGCTGGGTTCATTGTGTATGTGTGTCCGAGAGAGAACACCACTAACTCCAAATTTCCCTTTTCCCAAAATTGAACAACTTGGTCTAGAAACCTCTTATTAAGTATGTAATCTATAATAATACTGTCAACATAAATTCTGCACTTCCTTCTAAGAGATAAATGACACTGTACCTGAGTGCTGTGTAGTCAAATGCACATGGTTGAGCACAGATTTGAGCCTCAGTGTGCTCTTTCATCCAGCTCAAACTCCTTATCCAATACACTACTCATAAAGAAAGCTGTGCATCTTCCCTTGAGATGTTAGGTCATTAACTTCAGGAGAAGCTGTGTGGTATGCTACTTCTTGCAAACTCCAGTTTGTAAGATAGTTTCACAGTTGTAAGGACAAAGTATTTTGTTATAGTATCTATGATCCAGATTCACATCGTCATTTACCCCATCTAAACTGGGCAACGGTGGATTATTGACCTTCCCCTAAGCCTATTTTACATTACCAGAGTTGTTTTGAGAATAAAATGAAAGGAAGAGACAGATCTGTTTATCACCTTTATGATAAAAAGGTAAAAAATACTTAAATATAAATAAATTCAGTTTTTCACTTTGGATATTCTTAATAAAGAATGGCAATACATGTTCACTTAGAAGCTGTTATGACTACCTGGCTTCACTGAAAGTATTATTTCCTTCTTCTTTTATTGCAGTGCTTAGCTCTGTACTGGATATCATCAAGCTTCATGGGTCTCTCACACAACCTTCTGCTACGCTCTTCTGCTTTCCGCAGACTGTGCCACATTCCTCGGACCAAATCTGATTCAGACATCCTTACAGAGACATTGTTTCTACTTTCTGTGTAAAATATTTTCTTCAGTAAATTACTATTAAACGTTGAAAAGATGCCTGATACAGTGACTGAAATGTTGTGATGAAAGACTCATAGCATTAGACATCTCTACTGAAACTGTGACAACTGTGGCATTATATTTATTCTGATAGTAAAGGAGCACAAACAACTAAGAGGTGTTGTGAGACCTCTTGTTGGGACTTAGACTTCTGTGTGTTACTCTGAGGGAATTATGTCACGACTAGCACACATCCCTATAGAATAAATTCAGCTTCCAAAACTTTTTTGTGCAAACTTTGTTTGAGATTTCTGAAATCTTAGAAATTGTAATTTAAAAGACCATACGCATGTCTTATGATTTGCAATGAGAGCTTTAAATTTCTGGTTGTTTTGTGTCATAAAAGAAGAAGAACAACAATAATAATATATAATTTATTTATGAGCCTCCTCTCCCTGAAGGATTGAGGTGGGTAACAATCATGAAATATCACATGACTTAAACATAATTCCTGACCCCCAAATAAAAAACATCATAAAACATCATATAAATACAGTTTTACTAAAAATCACCTAAAATTAAACCTCATTAAATGAGGCATGTGTGGGATGAGTAAAGCAACCACAGTTATGGGACAATGGGAGAGCCCATCTTTCAATCTGGGAATGCCTGCCAAAAGAGATCCATCTTAATAAGCCTCTTGAAAGCATCAAGAGTTGTAATGTGATGGATATCCTCTGGCAGGTATTCCAAATTTAGGAGCAGCTGATGAGAAGATCCTCTCATCAGTAACTACAACAGCCTGGTCTTCTTGACTGTAATAAGTTACTCCCAGCAGGACCTTAGTGTGTGTGGGGTGGATTGTATGGGGAAGATGTTCCTGCAAGTAGTGGATCTAAGTCATGTGAGGCTTTAAAGGTGGTTACCACACCTTTGACAGGCCCGGAAACTAACTGGCAGCCATGTAAAGATTTCAAAACTCGTTTTATGTGGCCCTCACCTCTAGATTTCTGGCAGGCCAACCGGGCTGCCATATTTGAATTATAGTGGAGCCTTATACACTGGGGTTTGGTTCTAATATCCCCCGTGGATAACAACATCCATGGATGCTCAAGACCATTAAATATAATGACATAGCAAAATGGCATCCCTTATTAAAAAAACAAAATGGAAAATCAAGGTTTGTCTGTATTTGAAATTTAACTTTTTTTTGAACATTCCAAACCCTGGATGCTTGAATCCGTGTATAAAAAATTTGTGTATAAGAAGGCCGACTGGAGTTCCCAATTTAAAAAAGTCCAATTGAGAGGTTACCAGAGCATGTACCACTGTTTCTAGCTCTCCCAGCTCCAGGTAGGGTAGTAGTTGGCATATCAAGCCAAAGCGGATGACAAGCGCTCCTGGCCGTCACATCTATCTGAGGGAAAACTGGAGGGACAAATCCGGAGCACTCCCAGACTATGAACTAGTCCCGTTAGGGGAAGTATGACCCCATCCAGGACTGGTGAACATATCTCCATACCCGGATTCGGGGTTACCACGCAAGTACCTCTGTCCTTATCTGGATTCAGTTTGGGTTCAGACTGAATAGAAAGAACTGTGAGCAGTGATGGAATCAATGGGCAGACTTGATTTCCCAGCAGCCCATTTGGGTTCAGGCTGGTTGTGGGAGAGTCTTCCAGGGAAAAAGTAGATATAAAGGGGAGGAGTGAATGACTTAGAAGTTGAGTGGAGAGAATTCTGGCAGATGAGTTAAGTCTGTTCAGGGAAGTTCAGGAAAGAGCAATTAATTGAGTGGGGAATTGCCTGCAACTGTTGTATTATTGTAACAATACCACCTTTGAAACTACAGCTCTACAGCTACATTCATGCTAGATGTTATTCAATAAAGTTAAGGTTTATTTGTTACAAAAGGAGATCCTAGCCCTTATAGATTTAGGGAAAGTCTGTAAAAGGTGGATACTGGGGAGGTGTCATTCATGCAGGGCGGTCTGATGTCTCTGGGGTAAACGGTAACCTCAAGGTATAGACAGGAGGCCTCTTTTAACAATGGTAAATCCCAAGAAGGAATCTGTTGAAATCCATTCTTCCTAGCTGCAGGCTTGCCATCCATGAATGGCCTCTCCCCATTCTCAGTGGTGGCACATGTATGTGAACATGCCAACACAGTTGCAAACGTGTCATGCCACTATTGAGGAGCATAGGACTTGAGATTCCACAGAATTTGCCATTGTGGGTTTTCATGACTGGACAGGGATTCGAACCCTGGTCTCCAGAGTAGTAGTCCAATGTTCAAACCACTACACCAAGCTGGTTCTCCGGGTAAAAGTTACTTGTCCTCAAATCCCTTGGATTAGAAATACCTTCAAAAAGTGGAAGTCCTTACACTATTTTGCCAGGTACCTGATTAAATGCTTCCAGAGTATTTACAAAGTAGCTGTGTTTTTGTTGCAGCAAAACCAAAAGTCATACCAAATAGTTTAACAAATTTATTATAAACTTTTGAGGACTTCAGTTCATGTTGTGCAATTGTGGAGGTCAGCCTTGCTGGCTGAATGAACTACTACTGCATGGCCTTCAATGAGCAGAATCTGGGTCACCCAACAGAACTATAATAAACGGGGATCTATGTGTGGTTGTTTGAAAATGATAGTCTTTACATGAGGTGAAAGGAGCAGTACTGGCTGCATCCTTGCTTTATAGCAGCAGTGGGAATCATATAACTCTTATGTGGCCATTTCTGCAGGCCCTGGACCCTTCCCAGATCTGCCCAGGTTTGCCATCACTAAAAGAGGTGAGAGGGAAATAGAGAATTTCATCTTGAGAAGGTTTATTTACTCCCTTACTTCTGCACTCTTGGCCTTAAATGCATTTTCTCCCACGCCTCACCCAATAGAACTATAATAAATGTATCCATTGTGTGGTAACATCTCTGTTCTCTAGCCCTGTTCAAATGTTCACACAGGGTTCAAAAAACCACATTTGGATATGGGTGGCATGTAAGCCTCAAGCACAACATGTTCCCCAGCAACCACCGTTCCATGTTGAGCCTGAAGATCTGAAGAGGACAATTTTAACTAAGTCTGGACACAGTTATGAAGTTACTGTGAGGAGAAACCCATCCTTATCAGTGTTCCCCAGCACACGAGAGCTTTGTAACTGCATTCAACTGAATGTGGTTACAATAAATTACACAGCTTTCCGTGCACCATGCTGTAAGTTATACAACTGTTTAACTCCGCTTCAGTGGTCTAACTTAAATCTAGGAACCTGGGGATGTTGAAGGACAGAGTTTCCTTACAACCCATGTCCCTGTTTTAGCCTAGTGAAAATGAGGTCTGCTACCACATAAATGAGAGAAATATGAGAAAAGGTGAAGTGAGGCAAATGCCAAAATAGCTTCCCTCTATGACATTTTTCTCTTCATTAACTGGTGTTTTTTTCCTTTATGATTCCAAACGCCAGCTTCCATACTGGCTAAGCTAGTTAATACTCCAGTTGTACTTACAGGGTTAAATGTATAAACATAGTACACTTATGGAGTGACTCTACTGAATATTGTTGGTACTTTTTAATGATCTCAGAAAACAATGCCCTCTGAGAGGTAGGAAATTCAAAAATTGGTTACTTTTAAAGTTTGGCATTTGATCTGTAAAAAGTAGTACAGGTTCTAGTGCTGTTGCTAGAACATGGCAGCTGTGGGAATATCCGTAAGCATAACTGACACAAAGGTGAGGTGAGGATCTGCAATTAATGTGTGGCTACAATTCCAGCCATACTAGACTAGACTAGACTAGAGAGACTGAATGGCTTGCTACCAGTTTTGCACAGCCTTAGCAGGGCTACCTGCCATGTCCTTTCAATATTCAGTGTGCTCAATACCTCCTGAATTCTGCATAGGAACACTTCCCACTCCCAACCCCAACAAGTTTCTGTGGAGTGGCAAATAATGTGGGGAGGGAGCAGGGAGAGGTAGTTATCCTGCTAGTTGGATGTGTTTCCATATGTACTGTATTTCTAGACATGAACACACTGTGGCACTATTGTCTAAATTTTAACAACAAGCTAACTTGAAGCTTTGTTATGAAGCCACAGTCCAGTAAGATTGCCTTGCATGATCTGCTAGTTTTGTTTTTCCTGATAATTTCATCATTTGAACTTTCTAGTAACATTTAGTAGAGCATATGTGTGCATTTATATATCTGCTTTAAGGTAGACAGTTCCCTGTGGGGCAAACTAATCTTGTAACCTTTAGGCATCCAATGCATCTCATTGCATACAACCCATGCAGATGTAGGTGAAAGTTTTCTTTAAAACACAAATGTATATCTTTTGCTAATTTGCTCATCAACTGCTATGTCAACAGATGCTGGGGGAGGTTTTCCTCAATTGCTATCTGTTTGTAAGGGAGCATGACTGAATAGGTATATCCATCTTGTAAACAATGTGCATATGAAATCTGCCATCTATGATATTCATAACTGGGGCATCTGTTTTCTGGGACATCCTTCCAACACTCCCCCTGCCCCATCCTAGACACAATCCCAGCTACTTTTCCCAGCGCAAAGACCTGTTAACAGAGTGGCAGGGGATTGGATGACTGACCAAAATTGTATGATTACTTCTATATACAGGCTCAGATTCTCTGCTATTGCTTCATAGTTAATTATAAGTGTAGAAAATACTCCAAACCTTGATCCTAGGGTGCCTTAGCCCAAACACGTTGTCTTTGGTGGCATGGTGCTGCCTAAGACTGCTTCCCAAGTCTCGATTCTGTATTTGCTTCTGTCTTGTCTGAACCTTGGGTTTTGTTTGTTCTGGACCACTTGGGTATAAGATGGCCTGAGCCCTAGAACCTGAGTGCTTGAAACTTGACCCTCATTTAGGCCTAGCAAGGCCTCAATTTTATTAACTTGCATTTCCTGCAGTGGGACAAATTTGATTCTCTTTCCCCTATCTCACAAACAGATGCCTGTTTCCAATGTCAACATGGTGGGTGTGGGTGTGGGTGGGTGTCTTCTTGATGCATGCTGTCTGTGTTGCTTGCTTGGGTGCTCCCATCCTGGCTCAGAGCTTCAGCTCAGTCTAAAAGCCAATCCTTTCTCTGCATTGCCACCTGAATCTTTCAGGCTGTTATTGACAGCACCATCGTTCCCAAGCTGTTGAGTGGATCCTCCCTCTGTTTTCCTCAAGCCACTGAGCTGTAAGGAGATCATTTGGATGAGCTTATTATTCTTACCACTCTGCTGTCTCAGCAATACATTCTTAACACCCACAAAGGAAACCAGTTAATTCAACACTTCTAGCAGCTGGCTGGATGACCATGCTGTCATTTCTACATCTTTTACAGAGGGATGAGTGTGTGAGCTCCAGAATCATATTGCTCATTATTCACTTCCCTATAGTCAGCTAGTTAATACAGTGGGCTCTTGTATTAATTTATACTATATAGGCTATATGAGAGCCAGTGTGGCATACTGGTATAAGTGTTGGAAGACAATTTTGGAGACCAGGGTTCAATTCCCAGCTCAGTCACACTGGGTGGCCTTGGGCATGTCACATACTCTCAGCCTCAGGGGAAGACAATGGCAAACCTCCTTTAAACAAATCATGCCAAGAAAACCGCACATGATAGGTTCAAGTTAGCGTCGCCATAAGTTGGAAATGACTTGAAGGCACATAACAACAACAGTAGCAGGCTAAATCCCTTATCAGGATGGGGAGCAGAGAACCCTCCTCACATACTGCGGGGGAAAGAGTAATAATTTTATTAGCAACTGCTTGACTGTTGCCCTTGCAAATGTTAGTGCCAAGTAGAACAAGCATGTCTTCCTTCTTATTGGATCAGAGCTTGATGGTTCAGAGAATAGCCCTGTGAGCATGACCATGGCACTCTTCCCACAGTGATACACCTCTGCACAAAAACCTATCTAGAAGGTTTCTTCAAGTCAGCCAGAAGGCATGGCTGTATTGGGACTAATAACTCTTTATTTCAGTATTATAAAAAAGAATTAGATTTACAAACTTACATTTGAACCATGTCACTATACCTGGTTTCTGGTTGTTGTTTTATTTTAATTGTCAGTACGACTCTAGGCCAAAGCAAGCTAATATGGAAGCTACAGCCTGGGTTGGAACCAACAACTTTGTGCCTGAGATAGTGGGGCTGGTGCTGATGATGAGCACAACACTATCAACAGATCACAAGTAAGCACTGGTTTGGGGGCAGCATGGGAGTGTGGTGTTACGGTGCTAATTTGGTGCAGTGTTCACATGCTGCATGCCAAAAGGAGCATGGAAAAGTGACGCCATGGCAGCAAAACAATATAAAATTAGCATTAAAAGCATACAAAAAATTAAAATATAACTAAAACACATACAACATATAAAACATCCTGTTACATTTATTATGTTAAAAGGCACTTTTACATTAAAATATACTTTTCTACCCGCTAACAGAGGGGAACAGACAGGGGATTCTAGATGCTTTACAAAAAG
>NC_056527.1:79525732-79530905 GCF_019175285.1 Sceloporus undulatus | reverse complement strand
GTCTGGAGGGAGAAAGGCGGAGCATGTTTCGGAGTCGAGGATGGCCCCGATGAACTTGACCTGCCTGAAGGGTGTGAAGTGGGACTTCTCTCGGTTGATGACCAGTCCGAGGGAGTCCAAAAGGCGTAAGGCGAATGAGAGTGCCTCTTGCAGCTCTCTCTGGGATTCGGCAGCGAACAACCAGTCGTCCAGGTATGGAAAGACCATGAACCCCTTCTGATGAAGGTAGGCCACCACCGGTGCCATGCACTTCGTGAAGACTCTCGGTGCTGTGGCAAGGCCGAAAGGGAGGACGTTGTAGTGGTACGCGACGGAACCCACAGTGAAGGCGAGGAATCTTCGATGAGACTCCCGGATCCCGATGTGGAAGTAGACATCCTTCAGGTCGACGGTTGCAAACCACAGGCCCTGATGGAGCAAAGGCAGAATGGAGGCCAAGGTTACCATTCGAAAGCGACGGTATTCAAGAAACAGGTTTAATTCTCTCAAGTCCAGGATGGGCCTGATTCCCCTATCCGCCTTCGGTACCGTGAAGTACCTGGAGAAAAAGGCCCTAGAGAATTGCTCGGGCGGTAAAGGGGAGATTGCCCCTTTTTCAAGTAGAATGCGCACTTCGTCGAGAAGGGTGTCCGAGGGAGGAGTGGACATAAACGCTCCAGTTGGAGGGAGCTCTTGGAACTCGAGGGCATATCCCCTGCGGACGATGTTAAGGACCCACGAGTCCGATGTTATCGAGGCCCAGATGTTAACAAAAGGCCTCAGGATGTCCAAAAAGAATAAGGGCGAAGGGGAAACGAAATGCGCTGCGTCCCTTCAGGCTCTCTTCTTCCCCTGGTCGGTGTCCTGCCGGCGGGACTTGCGGTATCGAGGCGGGAAATTGCGACGGCCAGAGGAGGAGGAAGACTGCGAGGGATAACGGCGCCTCTGTGAGCCCTGCTGCTGAGGCTGTCGATCTTGAGGAAAGGAGCCCTGGGACTGACCTTGCGGCGGCCAAGGACGGTGCCTCCTTCTGAAGGGCGAGATGGGGGTGGAAGACATCCCGTGCTTCTTAGCCGCAGCCTTCATTCTGAACTTGCGGTTCAGACGCTCGTCAGTGTCGGCGTGGAAAAGGCCGGTACCGTCCAGTGGCATGTCCTCAATGGCCGATTTAACGTTGGCGTTGAGGCCAGATCCTCTCAACCAGGCATGCCGGCGCAGCGCTAGTGATGCTGCCATGCCTCGTCCCGCGCAGTCGGCGACGTTCCTGGAGGCGGTGATGATCCAATTCCCTATCGAGTGGGCCTCATCACGGATCTCCAAGTGACGTTGGACCTCATCAGGGACGTCAGGGATGATGGGCGAAATCCCCTCCATCAAGGCCTGGATGTATGCCCCCATGCAGGCATTGTAATTTATAGCGTTCACGATGAGGGCAGCCGAAGAGTAGGCCTTCTTCGCCAGGCCATTGATCTTTTTAGCCTCTCGGTCGGCCAGGGACGTCGCTTGCTTTGGCACGAAGGTCTGCTGTGCCCCCTCCACAATGGCCGAGTTCGGCTTGGGATGGTCGGTCAACCACGGACAGCCCGGTGGGGCGATCCGGTACAGCGTTTCGACCTTCCTGGAGGACGCGGCGAGCGAAGTCGGAGCATCCCATGACCTCTGCACAATGGACTGCAATGAAGGCAACATTGGGATGCATGGTGGAGTGGGGACATGACCGAGGACCCGGCGTTCTACCGGATCGCAGGCCTCCTCTTCCGGCGGGGAAAGCTCGATGTCAAGAGTCCGGCACATCTTAATGATGTGCTCGCTGAAGGAGCGAACATCATCAGTAGGCGATGAGGAGCCCGGGTGATGCATCTCCTGCGGCGAGGGCGGGTCAGATGGGTCGTCCTCTCCGTCCGAAGGTTCCCGCGATGGAGGCAAGGGATCCTGGTCCGAATCGGAGTCAGATGTCAGGGGAATGTCCGTCACCTTGGCTCGGGATGGAGTGCGAGCCGGGATTTGCGGAGCCGGTGGCTCGGAAGGCGGGCGACGAGGTACCGAGGACGAGGCCACAGCATGGGAGGATGATGGTTTGTCTCCTTGGGGAATCGCAGGGCGCAAGTTAAGCCTGGTGAATTCCCTGAAGGCCTTATCCTTGGGGACCGACATGTAGTATCTTTGAGTTTCGGTGTCAAAGAACATGTCCATGTCCAGCCCCCACGGCTCGTCAGTGTCAGAAAACGGGACAGCCTCTTCCTCATCCGAGTGGACAGAGAGCAGAGAAGGCTCCCTCTGGGGAGAAGTTGGTTCGCTAACAGCGGCCAGATCTTGAGTCGGCGGGAGCGGTGTGGTCGGCACCGTGGTCGCATGCACTGAGATAGCCGTCTCAGGGCGCGAGAAGGTCCTCTCCGAGGTCTCCTTGGAGGGGGAGCGTTGCTTGCGTGACGCACGCTCCGCTGACTTGGCTGGGCGCTCCGACCCAGTATGTTCCTTGGTCTTTTTGGACTTGGACTTGGACTTTTTGGGTGGAGCTGCCTCGGTCGCCTCGGTATGACGCCTCTTCTTGGAAGACGTCGGAGTCACCGCCAGGTCTTCAGGTGGGAAGAAGGGATTGTCCGGCAAGTCATGCAGGACAGTGGGTCCCTTGGAGTGGGTCTTGGCTGGCTTAGCCCTCTCCGATGGTGCCGCCTTAGCCGAGGAAGATGCCTCCGTCTCGGGCAACCTGGGAGCGTGTCGGGATGCCTTCGACGACGCCTTGGAGGACGGTAGCGAGGCGGTCCGGACCTCTGTCTCCTGACGCTCTCTCGAGCGCGAGCCCTCCGGGGATGGCTTCCTCCCGGATCTCTCTCTGGGCTCGAAACCCTCAGTCCCCGAGGTTTTCTGGGGGCGCTTGGAGGGTTCGTCGGTGACACTGGGTCTCGGGGGACCACGGGTCACATCGGAGGTGGTCGGAGACCGTGTCCCGGCCGGGACAGAGACCACACTTGAAGCGCTGGCCCGTGAAGAAGACGCAGGCGGAGCAGCCGGAGGGAGCGATGACGAGCGGGGACGACCCTCCCGGACCTTTCCCAGGGCAATGGCCGAAGTCAGCCGGGACTCCCGGTTCTTCCTGGCTTGGGAGGACAGAGACTTACAGAGGTGGCAGGCTCTGGCATCATGGTCTCTTCCCAGGCAAAACAGGCAGGAGGAGTGAGGGTCCTGGACGGGCACCTTGCCCCCGCAGACATCACATTTCTTGAAGGGTGCAGGCATCCTTCCGAGTCGTCAAATCCGAGGGAGAGTCAAGAGCGAAGTCAAAAAACAAGCCGAAGAAGTCCGAAGTTACCGGGGCGGGAGAGAGAGAGTGGTCAAAAACAGTCCGAGGTCTAGTGAAAGTGATTCCGTTAACAAGCAAGAAGCAGCTAGCGCGGCGGAAAAAAGGAACTGGGGAAAAGAGCGGGAAGGCAGGGGCCTTATAACGGGTGGGCAGAGTTACCGCCAAAAAGTTTCTATATGTTGCAAAGTAAACTTTGCCCAGTGATTCCAGTAGGTTCTGAGCAGCACTGCGCAGGCGCAGTGAAACCCATTTGTATGATTCGCAGAGACCACGAAGAAGAAATACAGATGCCAGAGATGTCTTAACATATAAAATAAAGCATAAATGACCTCCATTTATATGTGTAGTGTGCTACCAATCCACTTTTGATCTGATTTGGATGAAAACACCTGTTTATGTGATGGCAATACCACTCCATGTGAGAGAAGTTTTTACTCATATCTATCACTCAGTTCACAAGAACACTGCCATGTAGTTCTAAGCAAAAGAGAAATACCAAGGGATGAATTGCACGAGATTAATAGTGCTTTGACCCATATCCATTTTCCAAATGTATACATAAAAGTGCAAAAGGAAAGCTGTTCTTGTTTGGTTTTGCACTACTCTTTCTTGATCACGCTGTATATGATGCACTCTTCCCACTTATTAAAGTCTAGGAACCAAACAGCAGCAAGGAAAGTGAAAATGTGCTGTAAGTTAGGCTGCTAGTAACGTATACATAAAATACAGCAATGTCTCTATTTAGGTAGTGTGTCTCCCATTTTTAAAAATGCATTTTGTAAGAACTTTTAAAAACATTGTATTTAATTCTGAAGATAAAGAACACAACATCCATGCGACTCAGAGGTGTTAGTCACTGCCTATAAATATTAGGAAGCATCTAATAACAACTAAGCCAGTGATGAAATATATGTACAGTGTGCCTGCATCATATGCAGGCGCCCTATATGCGGCTTTCAGCTTATGCTGAAAGCCACGCAACAAGGAGGAAATGGTGCACGCACCTGTGGTGCATGCATGCACGCCACCACACACGAGCCCCATTAGTTTCAATGGGGATCAAGCATACGCAGAATTTGTCTTATGGGGGGGGGAGATCCCGAACGGATCTCCTGCGTAAGACAAGGGCACACTATACTTCATTGCTACCACTTCAATGAGCTGGATTATAACTACCACTGCATTTGATCAGAAACGAGTATTAACATCCACTTCTAAATCATCTGGGAATTGTATGGGAAGACAATGGTAAAGGAAAATGAAGCAAATTTGATTAGGGCAACAGTGAAACAAAATAAACGGGGATACAAAGATTATCTCCTGGCACACCAAATGATTGGGCTTAGACTCTAGGACATCTGTCATTTTTGCCTCTGAACTGCACAGCCTATAGGATTTCACAATTCATGTAGAGACACTACCTTTTCTCCCTTCCTCAATGCCATAGTGCCAGATGTGCACTTTCAAAACACTCAATGCAAATTGTTCACATGGAGTTCATGCAGCCCACGGATTCCCCATCACTGGTTTAGAACCTGAGGGTCTTTACACACAAAGAAAGGCAGTATAGTATAACGAGTATATCATTATCTGTATATAAGATCTCACAATTGATTAAAGAAATATTGTCAGGAATTTTTTAAAAAATAACTGTATAAGAAAAAATACTGAAATTATGGCAGGCTGGAATTATAAAATTCAGATTGATGATAAGACTCGGGCTAATAAGAAACATCAGTTAACTTATTCCAAAGTAATGTCTTATAATAACGTGTTTTTTTTTAAAAGATCCACTTAAGTAAGATTTCCATAAACATGAATGAATCCATTCTTGTTTGGCTTTCATAGCCTGTGATTACATCATTAAAAAAACAGACTGGAAAGGAAATTCAA
>NC_056527.1:79497243-79525632 GCF_019175285.1 Sceloporus undulatus | reverse complement strand
CCCATTGTGTCAGTCCTCCTGTGTACTCTCAAACTCTCCCTTTTTTTTTCTCTCTATCTCGGTCTCGTGTGTGTTTCTGTGCACATGCTAGTGTTTTGACTTGTAGCACATCTATGCCAGCTCTCTCTGGTTGTACCAGGAAAGATTGAGGGAGTGAACTGTTTTTTCTTGAGCCCTTCTCCTTTACCAACATGATGCTGGTTGTGATCCATTATTGCTCCCCCAACATACCAGGCCTCCACTCTTCATGTCAAGATCCAAATAAGCCATATTTGTAGAGGAAATCGACAGTGATAAACTCCTGGTGTGACTAGTTCAGAAAACCATTTGGTGGGAAAGGGACTAGGAGAATGGGAGAAGAGCACAGTACTAGCTGTCCATGTATACATGCACAACCAAATGGAGCTGCAAGTAATTATGCTGACTTATCAAGAGTGTAATGTATACTAATAGAATCATAGGCCTGGTACAGACTGCCAAAATAAAGCTGCTTCGCATCTCTTTGGAGGTATGCTGTTTAAATGATGCATGCATCCTAAGAATCCGGAAGCTGCACCAAAGCTGCACTCCAGTGCTTAGGAATGGAGTGTGGCTTTGGCGCAACCTCCGGACTCTTAGGACCCATGCATCATTTAAATAGCATACCTCCAAAGAGACCCGAAGCAGCTTTATTTTGGCAGTCTGTAACAGGCCATAGAATCATAAAGCTTACACATTTCAAGAATGTAATGTGTACTGCTGCCTCTTCTTTTTGCCTCTCTGCCCCACATTACTGCTTTCTATTACGATAGACCTCATTTTTCATTGTATTACCTAGCATAACATTTATATTTATGTTTTAAAAGACAGGATAATTCATTACATGGAAAACTGGAGCCAAAAGGTGTCTTAATAAAATATTTTCTTTTTGAAAACATTAAATAATTATGTAACAGAGCAGCTCAGATGTTGTGGTGGGAAATTGTTCTCCTTGGCTGATCGCTCTGTGAGGTCTCTCCTGCTAGTTCTTCAGCTTAAAACCTTCCCCAGTTGTTTCTGGGGTCTTTCAAGCAGCACTTAAAGATTTGCATAGCTTTCCATACTTAAGACTTAATAACTCCTCACTGTCAACCTCATCCTGATGAAGGCAGGCACCCTTTTAAGATTTTCTGGGAAGCAGAAGAGATCCTTGAAATAGCACCATTATCATCATGGTACAAATCTTTTTGATTTGGCTTGCCTTGAGTATCGTTGAAGGTAAGTTTAGGGGGATGCTGTTTCCTGGGAGTCCCAGCAATTGTTATGGTTTGACCAATGCACTTTCTTTCTCTCCTTCTAGAGTCCAGTGGGCAGATTGCGATCACTCAGACCCCAACCTCTTTACAGAGAAATCTTGGGGACAGAGTCACCATTCAGTGCAAAGCTGCCTCTTCCGTCACTAGCTCCATGCACTTCTATCAGTTGACACCAGGACAAAACCCCAAGCTGCTGATTGCTTATGCTACCAGGCGTTTTGAATGGACCCCAGATCGCTTCAGTGGCAGCGGGAGTGGCACTGATTTCACTTTCACTATCAATGGTGTCCGTCTTGAAGATGAAGGGGAGTACTTCTGTAGCCAAAGCTATGGCTCGTCTACACAGTGATACACCTCAGTACAAAAACCAAGTTAGCAAAGAGAGCAGGAATAGCCTGTAGTGGGCTATGGAAGATTTCTTTTATGCACTTGAACAGAAGTTGAATTGTCAGAGGCAAAGTTAACAATATCTAGTTTGCAACTAGCTCTTCCTTAATACACCCTTCAAACACACATGTGAAATGCCAAAAATTAACTAAAGTAAAGACCAGTATCTTATCTTGCTGAGAAGAGTTGGGTGCTATCACATTAGGTCCTATGCTTGGAGAAAAAGTCACAGAGCTTTCAAAAGTGTTGAGTGTCCAGTATTTCAAACAAAGCTTCTCAGCAAAATTTAATCTTAACAAATGATGCTTAGCAACCACATTAAGGCTGCACAGAATTAACACAAGTTCCCAGATCTTCTGAAAGCTTTAACGAAATCCAGCCACAGTTGAGGAAAAGATTCTTAGTTCTGGAAACAGATATTACTTGGCTACACATTTCAAAGGCCTGACACTATAAGAGAAATCTCAATTATCATTTAATGCTAAAAAAAACAATCTGCATGACTTCATGACTGAGTGTAACCTGAAGCAAACAACAAGCAACTCCATTCATCCATAGCTACCCCATTTTCTCTGATGCAACCTTTGCTGCAGCTACACAGGCCAGAGTTTGCTCAGAGTCTGAATGGGTTGCTGAGGTAATAGATACATAAATCTGGTGATGTAAAAACCTCGATTCATCACAAGTGTGATCCTGCTGTTGAAAACCGTGTTAGAATTTTCATAGCAGTTCAGTCTGTGGCCAGTTGATACACAAAAAAGCAACAACAGAACAATGACCATGTGATGGCTTTTGCTCTAAGTGCTTGGAGCCTTTCACCACCACAACCCTCCCTAAGGCTCTCTATATGTAATCTAAATCTAAGTTCTCTGAGGCTAGAGAGCTACAGCCCACTCATGCTATGTGGCTGAGTTTTGCATTCTCTTTCATGGGTGTATATACTACCATTGCTGCTTTGTGATTTCTTACGGAGTTCCTTATGAGTAGAGTAGGCGAAGTTCATTGTTTTATCTCTCCTGTGTGCTCCCTCCCTCTCTGTGGGTTGACCTAGACCATCTCACTGATGACATTTTCCACTGATCCAGCACAGAGAGAGGACTGGGGGCATTTATGATTATACCCAACCCTTCCTCCTTCCCTCACATGCCATTGGTGCCACCGATTATTTCTCTCTCTATAAGTTGAGTTGGTACAGCACAGCTCCACTCAGCTTCCATTTAAGAGGGACGCTGTTCTTCCTGAGGCCCACAAAGACCACATTCATAAAAGTGTGCAAATAGCCAGCACTAAACTCTCAGTATCACCAACTCAGGAATCTGGTAGATGGGAAGGTTACTTTGCTGCCAGAACACTGCACTAATTCTCCCAAGTGCAAATCCAGAGCCAAAGGGAGTTGTCAAAATAAACAAACAAACAAATAAACAATATTGCATTCCTGATAAGTGGAATGTGTACTTCTAACTTGTCTTTTCTCCCTAAGCCTATGCATGAACATACTATTCTTATTTTCTGTTCAGCTAAATCTGAATTTTTTCATGTCTGAATGCCAGACATGTGTTTCACATTTTTACTTCTTACTGAGAGAGATAACCATTAGAAAAATTAATTAGGAACTGGAGCTCATTTCAGTATAATATTTACTTTCTGAAAATATCAGAAAATCACGTGATTAAGTAGCTCTAATCTTTTGATGAGAAATTGTTCTCCTTGACTGAGACTTATGTGAAGTACTTCCATATATTTTAGCAGCTTACAATCCCAACAGATATTTTTGGTATCTTGTGTTACACAGTTTCTTCAAGCAGATAGTAGGGCTCGGGACTGTGCACCAACCGCATGGTCCTGAGCCCTACTACGTGTGGGCGGCGGAGCAATGGCAGTGTCCCATCCACATCTGCAAGCCATGGTGCGTTGGTTACGTCATGAGTGCCCCATTGGTTCTTTTAACTCCAGAGGGATGGTGCGCAGTCTAGCGGCTGCAGCATCCCCTCGGAGTTAAAATGGGTGCCTGCAGACAACCATTTTTGGGCAGTCTGAACTGCGCCTAAGACAGAGTTCTTCTTTGTACACCTGGATATACATACACATATACAGTATATCTCTGATACTTATTTAGGCCTGTTACAGACTGCCAAAATAAAGCTGCTTCGGGTCTCTTTGGAGGTATGCTGTTTAAATGATGCCTGCATCCTAAGAATCCGAAAGCTGCACCAAAAGCTGCACTCCAGTGCTTAGGAATGGAGTGTGGCTTTGGCGCGACCTCTGGACTCTTAGGACCCATACATCATTTAAATAGCATACCTCCAAAAAGACCCGAAGCAGCTTTATTTTGGCAGTCTGTAACAGGCCTTAGTCCCCTTTTTGAGTCTCATTGTGCTGTAGCAAATCTGTCTGATTATACTTGGGTATTTTTTGGGGAGAGGGGAGATAATTGAATGAACAGCATGATCATAAAGATATATTCACTTTGGCTTGCCTTTGGTTCCTATAAAGGTGAGTTCATCAACTGTTTAATTCTCTTTCATTTCTTAAGTACTTTCACTTCTGTGGTAGACCAAAATTTCCATATAATTCCCGTCATGTAATTTATATTTTTCTTACAAAAGATAGGAATAGTCATTATGTAGAAAACTGGAGACAGTATTAATCTAATACTTGCTTTCTGAAAATATTAAATAATTATGTAACTGAGTAGCTCAGATCTTGTGTTGGTGAGAAATAGTTGTCCTTGGCTGAATGTTCTATGAGTTCCTCATGATACTTCCTCAACCTATCCAGTCAGGAGCTACCCAGCTTTGCAAATCGACCAGCTGAATGCAGCTAGGAGCTGGGTTTTAGGTGGGCTTTCAGTGGGAGGCAGCATCAGCTGCAAAATGCAAGTAATAATACCTGGCTGCATCCCAGAAGAGGATTCACACAGGGAAAGGTAAGCCAGGTTTTTTAGGTGGGTGGAAAACTCCTAACTGAAAGAAAGAAACTGGCACCATGAGCTTTTGTAGTCTAAAGTCTACTGCATCAGATGCATCTGAGGAAGTAGATTTTAGTCATGCCGCCAATTAATTTCTTTCAGTTAGCCTCAAAGGTGCTACATGATCTCTCTACAACAAACAGAAACAGACTACAAACTCTAAAAGACAAAACTAGCATAACCTAAGAAAAACTGCAACTAACATAATAGTAAAGAAAAAGATGACTTCAAACTATTTTCTCATACATGAAAGAATAACAACAGCTCTGAAGAACTTTGAGGTTTTGTCTGACTACTGCTTCACCCTCAAAATGCCCCTGATGCCATTCATTATTGCTGCCTCCATTGGCTGAGCTGAGTGTTATTTGGCACCATCCTGTAACATTCACAGATCCCAGGAGCATGATCTTGAAGTTCTCTAACCATTGCAATTGGAGCATAGGATAATGTTATTAGATTTGCTTATATCCTACTGCCTGTAAGAGGAATGCTATCATTTCATCTTAAGAAAAAATGACATAAGATGGTATGAGTCTTTGAAACTTGTCCTGATCATCCTAAGACAAATGTAAACCGCATGCAGAAAGATGAGCAAATGGACACTAGCTCACTAGCGAAAATCTCTTGGGATCAATAGCTAAGGGACACTGAAAGAATGAGAGACACTTGAAGTGTCAAGGCAGATCACCAAATGTCCCAACAACACTTGCAGAACTAAAGGAAGTTGCAATAAATTAGAAACACCTGATGAAGTTGTTCTGTGTTCCTAATGTGTCTTTTCCCCCAAATAGATGTTGCTTTCTGTTTGGGCAGGTGCAAGTTTTTTGTGCATGCATGCCTCATATATTTCATTTCTCCTCCTAGCAGCTTTCAAAAGAATGGACATTTATTATGTGAGACACTGGACTTAACATTTTTCTTTCTGAAAATATCAAAATTACATAATTAACATGGGTCTTCTATTGTTCTCCTTGATTGAAAACCAATGCTGTATGAACTTCCTCTTCCTGCTTCGTTGGCTTGATACCCCTTCATCCAGGTGTTTCGAAAGTCTTTCAGGCAGTATTCAGTTCCAACAGGAAGATACAAAGATCTCATTTGCAGACCTTGCAAATTTGCATACATTTCCATTTTTGACACTTAATAACTCTACACTTTGTATTCCAGTGCTGCTTGGTTGCCTGGTAATATCATCTGTGGAATAAGGAAAATAGTTGGATGAATAACATCAACATGTTTCAGATATTTTTGATCTCGCTTACCATGGCTATGTTTGAGGGTAAGTTCTCATAAAGTTACTATCTCTTCTGAGTTCCAAGTCAAATATTTCACATTCACCAGCATGCTTTTCTTTCTCTCCTTCTAGCTTCAAATGGGCAGATTGTCATCACTCAGACACCAGCCTTTATGCAGGCAAATTCTGGGGATAAATTCACCATTCGATGCCAAGCTTCCTCTTCTATGGGTAGTTATATGGCCTTGTATCAGTTTCTAGCAAACCAAAAACCTAAGCTACTTATTTATGATGTTACTAACCGTTTCGAAGGGACCCCAGATCGCTTTAGTGGCAGCGGGAGTGGCACTGACTTCACATTCACAATCAACGGTGTCCGTCCTGAGGACGAGGCAGTGTACTACTGTGGCCAGCGTCAAAGCTACCCTCTACACAGTGATACGTTTCAGTACAAAAACTAGCTCACTAGTGTAAAGCAGCAGGAATGGCTCTGAGTTTCTGTAAGTTCACTGCTCATAGTTGTTGAGCTGTAGCATGGGAAACGGTGGGCTAATGGCATCTCTGCAAGTGACATTCAAGAAAGCTGGGAATGCCTGTTTCTGGTGAAGGAGTGCTGAGTGGTCACAGATTTTGATGCCAAAAGTACTTGAGCATCTGGACCTATTCCAAGATGAGTGGATTGTCCTTGGGAGCCTGAACTAGCTGATGCAATGGATTGTGCAAGATAGGAAGAAAGTGAGCTCTGCTGAAACAAAGAAACTCAAATGTAGAATAAAGGGTAACAACTACTACTGTTGCTGCTATTTCTCCTACTTTATTTATACCTCATCTTTGCCCCAAGATTGGAACTGAAGGCAGCTTGCAAACTAAGATGATTACATTGTAGGGAAAAAACATACAAAATGTCAACATTAAAATAGAAGTCAACTATCAATCATACTGAAAGAATTTAAAGCATACACTTAAAAAAATATAAGAAGCAATTAATCCAGTACAATTTAAAACAATACAGCACCCTGTTATAAGCCCTTTCCTTAAAAGGAATCACTTTTAAAAGCCTGTCTGAATAGAAAGATTTTCACCTGTCAAGGAGGAGGCTATTCTAGCTTCCCTAGGAAGGGAGTTCCAAAGTATAGGAGCAGTCTCTGTGTTAAACCTTATATTGCATCCCACCAACCACCATGGTTACATCATTACCATTATTTTGTCAATAAACCCTGCAAAAGGAGAATGGAGCCTACATGAATCCTTTTTTCCTCTCTCCAGATCCCTGGACAATTGGAAGAGACATGTCCAGGAATTTAGGAAGAAAGATGAGATTGTTCTGACCCATAGAATTCATACATATCAGCTCATATAACTGTTTTCCCATGCACCGCTACACTTGATCTTAGCCAAAAGGCTGAGAAGCAATGCACTGAGAAATAAACAGACAGGATGCCAGTGATGAGGTCCGTCACGTCAAAATTGTGGTGCCCATGTGTACAGGGCGCCACCATTTTGATGCCCCTGTCACGTGCTAGGGGTGAGGTCAATATGGGCGGTGTGTCCTTGGCCAACCCCTAGCACATGATGGGGGGCCGCAAAGGCCCATCTAAATCGGACCCTAGATGACTAAATTGAGGCTGTCATATTTTGGCCACACCATGAGAAGGCACGACTCATTAGAAACGACAATAATTCTGGGGAAGATAGAAGGCAGTAGAAAGAAAGGAAGACTGCAAGCCAGATGGATAGACTCAATCAGAGAAATGAGAGTCTTGAGCCTACAGGACCTGAGCAGAGAGATAGAGGATAGTGGGGCTTGGAGATGTCTCGCTGACCATGAGTCAAGGTCAACTCGAAGATAGCTAACGACCAACAATGTTACTGGTGGAAGAGGAAGCTTTGCACTGAATAGTGGCTCTGTCCCTAGGATGTGCCTGTAAAGAGGGTGAAGTCTGAGTGGCCACAATCTGCTCACTGAATTCTGGGAAGAGAAAAACTGAGCACATTGATGAAACCATAAAATTTGCCTGCAAAGTCAAAGAGGGTGGTATGTCCATTAACTCTCACTATCAAACTCAGATCAAACCAAATCCAACATATATGTTGGATGCCCATGCGCATGCTGTGCATTCAGCGATTTCTTTTGTGTTTTAGATATTTTACCATACAAGCAGTCTTCAGCATGATGAGGATCAAAGCAAAAAGCTATAACATGTCTGGTTATGGAAAATTGTAGAAGTGTACAAATGTAATAGTTATCTCTGCATGTAACAATTGAAGGCACCAGAAATGCCTGGAATAGAGTTGCAAGCTGCAGAAGCATGAAGAGGAACATCACACAGTAATCTCAGTCAAGAAGAACAGTTACTCACCACAAGATTAGAACTCTTTAATTACATGAGAATTTGAATTTTCAGAAAGAACTGTTTACGTTCAGCTGCAGTTTACACAAAATAATTTTTCCTGTTGCATTTCCACGAGAAATACAAATGTAAATAACATTCCAGGCAATTTGATCACAAATTGGAAAAGCCTAAAATTCTAAGTTATGATCAAATGTGACCTATCTAAAAATGATGAGGAAAACAAAAGGAATTTTACTGGTTGAGCCTCCTTTATCCAAAATGCTTGGGATCAGAAGTGTTTGGCATTTTGGATTTATTTTGTTTACTTGTTTTGAATTTTCTAATGCCTTATTTGCATGTATCTACATAATGAGCTATTTTGGAGATGGAACCCAGGTCTAAACACAAAATTCATTTTTGTTTCATATATAACTTATAGCTCAATAGAAAGAAAGAAAGACTAGAATATATTTGGCGAGTAGACAGAGTAGCAGTACACATGACACTCATGAGGTATTTTAGGATAATTATTTGCAATTTCCTTTGGCTTTGTATGTACACTGGGAAGAGTTATTACTGTGCCCTGGCACATCATGTCACTCTCCCATCCTTCTGGTTCTTCGTGTGGTTATACAACAAGTTTAGAGGTGTCCATTTGCTCTCCTTTATTAATGTGGTTTGTGTTGGTCTTGGAAAGAACAGGACTGGGCTGTACCACACCTGGCTCATAAGGTGCATCAATTGTGTTAGTACAGGAAACACAAATATACCAGGTTAGGGGCATTTATTCTCACACAGCTCTTCCAAAGTATCATGGTGCTGTTTCTGTCCCATCCTTTGTCTTCCACACACTGCCACCATACCCCTGCCTCCTTGCCCTAATCCCTTCCCAGCAAGCCTTTCAGTCTGTTTTTATTTTTAGTGCAATTGTGCAATCATGACAATATGGTAAGTAAAAAAAAATAAAGAAAAGACAAGAATGTTTTAAAGAAGAAAAACAGCCTGCTTGGGAATAGCAATGGGGAGAGTGACAGGTGAATATGTGTCAATGTCCCCCTACATCACCACACCCATTGGGAGTAAAGTGGAGCATGGAGCAAGGGCTTTGGATCAATGGCTGCTCTGCAGGTCGTTGGATGGAAGAAAGACTTGGCCACATGTCCTCCATAGTCTCAGACAGAAGGAGCTGTTGAAGTAGAAAATAGCCTTTGCTGTTGGGCCTACAGTCTTTGAAAGAATAACAAGAAAGAATACAGAGGATTTCCTTTAACACTTCATATTAGACTTCTAAATCCTGCAGTGGTAAAGACCCCACAAAATCAGCTTGTAATTCCATGCTTACAGTACTTTACTATGTTTGCAATGTCTGGGAGATTTCCCAGATTGTATCAGCTCCCTTGCCTCAAAACCACCAACAGCAACAAGGCTGGTCTTGCCAAATGTAACGTACTATGGGAGGGAGGTAACTCTAGAGTAGATAGTCATGTCTGTGAAGAATGAAATAGAAGTTAAGACAAGAAATGTATTTCCCTCAGAAGCACCATGCTCCTCCAGCCATAATTTAGAGGACAGTACCTGTCCCCCAAAGTGGAGTGCTACAGCTGTAGAGGCAGTAACTGAACAACCAAAGGCTATGACATAGAACGTCACCAGTGATGACCAAGCACTATTTCCAAACATGGCTCAGAATGTTTTGTACATGTTTATCTCAACTTGACATCATTAGGAGAATATAATGTTATCTGTGACTAAGCAAACTGTTTTCTTCAACATGAGTCTACCTCATTTAGGCCACATGGTCCCTTTCTGACTTTTCATCTTTGCAACATAATATGGATTGCCATGTGCTCAGGAGAATGTTCATTCTAGACTGTGGAGTGTTTGCTGGAAGGAATTGGTGACTGGAATGGCAAAGGGTTGCATGCTTCTTTAACTGCCCACAGGGCTGGTTTCAAATCTTGGATGCTGCCATATAGTGAAAAGAGCTCTCATACTATGATACCCAGGAGTTCAGTGCCATATTCACATTCAGTTTCAAGTGTCATTCTGTCTAATCTTGCCCATGTAATTATCTGCCCATGACAAGAGAAACCTCCACACCAAGATCACTCCAAGATATCACCATCATCATCACCACCACCATCATCATCCTGCTTTCTCCCAGACTCAAAGTGGATCACAATTTCTAAAAACAATACAATTAAAAACATACAAAAAGGGGGCCATTAAAACAGAATTTAACTGTTCACACACAAATCACACATTCAGAGAATAAAATGCAATTAAAAGATAAAAGTTGTTAAAAGCAGTACTGTGGGGAAAAAAACCCAGCATTCACTACTCCATTCTGGTATCACAAAGTACTGTATCATACGATCTTCTATTGAGTAACTGAGATCTGGGAAAATAAATTGTCCTCCTTGACTGAGAATGTTATGTCAGGTTCATCCTCATGCTTCAGCACTTTCAAACAACCACCCAGATGTTTTTGGAGCCTTGAGGACAAAACAAAGATGAGACAAAATCTCATCTGCAGCCCTTGAACATTTGTATAGATTTGCATACTTGTACACTTAATAAGTCCCCACTAGCTCTTCATCAAGCTGTCGCTGCCTGGTAAGATTTTCTGGGAAAAGAGAAATTATTGGATGAACAGTATTATCATCATGTTACAAATATCTTTGATCTGGCTCACCTTGAGTCTGTTGAAAGGTAACTTTTAATGGAGGTGCTGTCCTGAATTCTCAGGCAAATGCTATTGAGCAACTAACATGCATGACTTTCTCTCCTTCCTTCCAGAATCCAGTGGACAAATTGTCATCACTCAAACACCAGCCTCTACACAAGTGCAACCTGGAGACAGAGTCGACATACAGTGCATAGCTTCCTCTTCCATGAGCAATGATATGCAGTTATATCAGTTTATCCCAGGTCAAAAACCCAAGCTACTTATGTATAATGGTTCCAGCCGTTTCACAGGAACCCCAGATCGCTTTAGTGGCAGCTACAGTGGCACCACCTTCACATTCACTATCAATGGTGTCCGTCCTGAGGATCAAGCAGAGTATTACTGTGGCCAAGACTACAGCACACCTCTACACAGTGATACATTTCAATACAAAAACCATCTGAATGGTCTAATACAGTAAGAATAGCTCTTTATTTCTCCCTTTTCACTAAATGTGATGGACAAAACAATATGGAAGAACCAGAAACCCATGAAAGTTTGGAAAGAGAATTGCTGGACCAGTTTAGGTTGCAGACTCACTCCATTTTAATAAAAATCCCCCTCCCAAAGAGTGGGAGTGACTTCAAATAATCAACAGGCAGTTTGTATTTCTCCTGGCTATTAACCGCATTGGAACAGACATAGGGCAAGCTTCGCCCCCAGACCCCAACAACTCACCCTTGCTCACCTTGTCATTTGGTGTTTTCACTGGCCATGTTCTCACAATGAAGTGTGTGCCTTGATTCACTGCGATCACTTTGACTTTTGCTTTGAGGAAACTCAGACAAATTATACTGGTGCCTGACTGCAGCCTTAGAGTAAGCTGGTGCAATGCTTTCCTTCCCAGGTCATAAAGCATTCAACTTAGAATTGAATGTAAGAGAGCGGTGGCAGGAAAGAGGGGCAGCTGGACATTTTCATGCCAACAGACAAAGGAATTTGGGCTGCTCTTCAGACTTTAAAGAATCTGTCTAAGTGCTGAAATTACTCTGTAGATTTTGTTCAGCAACTCACTCCTATATGAATGTTTACTCCAACTAAAGGTGCCAATTGAGACTTTTCAATTATTCACTATTCTTATGGTTTGGATATATGGTTACAATTAAATTCTAAACAATTACCAACATAAGGTGCATCTACACTGCTTAAAAAGACAAGAATGTCCCAGATTTTCTTCTTATTCTTTCCATTTAAAAAAAAACAAAAAACACCAATCCATACAATTTTTCTGCAGCCCAGGATATTTTCTGTCAGCTTCCAGTACAATTGGAGATATTTTATACCAGTTCCCCAGGTTGGTTCATTTTAACCAGTCATAAAGAACAAGAACAAAATCAGTGAGCTTGCACCCATAAATGATGGTATCAGCTGGTACCAGATCAGTCCCCAAAGCACCTCTTCTTTAAGGTAAACAGTTGCCAAACTGGAGTAGGGAAAAGAGTCCACGCTGACCATTAGCAAGACCGGAAGGCAGTGATGGCAGATACTGTCCTTGTCAGGAAGGTGAGCAATATCTTCTACACAATGTTAGAAAGCAATACGTACTGGATCGTCACGCTGCCCACTTGTTTAGCAGAAGCTAGGCAGATGAAAAAGGCAATAGGCACTTCTCAGCGCTGTTGCAGCTGAATGAAGCACAAAACACTCTGAACAATCGTTGCTAAGGTCCCAGATGCTAAGGAAACACAAATACATCACTTGAACTGTGCTGGAGCACTGCCAGGATTTGCAGCGTTTTACAGATGAATAGAGGAGCTTACATAATTTGACAACACCGTCTTTGCTGTCTAAAATTACATACATACACCTCTACTCCTGCTTCCACCCATCCAACTACTTTATTTAAAATGTGAGAATGCTCAGTCTGACAAAGACTTCAGTCACTTTTTCATAGAATCATACCTGTTACAGACTGCCAAAATAAAGCTGCTTCGGGTCTCTTTGGAGGTATGCTATTTAAATGATACATGCACCCTAAGAATCCGGAAGCTGCATCAAAGCTGCACTTCAGTGCTCAGGAATGGAGTGTGGCTTTGGCGCGACCTCCAGACTCTTAGGACCCATGCGTCATTTAAATAGCATACCTCCAAAGAGACCCGAAGCACCTTTATTTTGGCAGTCTGTAACAGGCCATAGAATCGTAGAGTTGGAAGAGACCTCAAGGGCCATCCAGTCCAACCCCCTGCCATGCAGGAACTCTCAATCAAAGTATACCCAACAGATGGCCATCCAGCCTCTGTTTAAAGACTTCCAAGGAGGGAGACTCCACCATACTCCGAGGAAGGTTGTTCCACTGTCACTGTGTACCCTCCTCTGAGAGAAAAAAGGCAACGGTAGAGTGGGTAGTTCAGGTATGGGGAGCATGAAACAAAAGTTAAGAAATGCAATCATTTTTCTCTCAAAGGCACCATGCCTCTCCAGCCCTAACTGAAGGAAAAACTACGGTCCCCAAAAGTGAAGTACTACAGCTATAGGGGCAGTAACTGAGCAACCAAAAACTATGACAAAGAAAGTCACCAGTAAGAACCAAGGACTATTTCCAAATATGGCTCTCAATGTTTTTATATGGTTAACTTAACTTGAAACCATTAGGAGAATACTGTACAACATTTTTTGTGTCTAAGCAAACTGTTTTCTTCAGTCTTATTTTTCTACCTTATTTCTGCCATATGGCCCCTTTCTGAGTTTTCATCCTTACAGCATAATGTGGCTTGCTGTGTGCTGCACCAAACACTGATTTGGCAGCCATCACAATCAACTGGTTTGACTAAAATCTGTGGCTATAAATTGTTCTCCTTGACTGCATCCCCTAACCCATTCTAGTATCTAAAAGTATCATAAGATCTTCTACTGAATTACTCAAATCTGTGGTGATAAATTGTTCTCCTTGACTGACAGTCTTATACTGGGTTCCTCCTCATGCTTCAGCAATTTCAAATATCCATCCAGGTGTTTCTGTAGCCTTGAGGACAGAACAAAGTTCCTACAGGCAGAGAAGAAAATCTCATCTGCACCCCTTGAATGTTTGCATAGCTTTGCATATTTGGTACTTAATAAGTACAGTGGTACCCCGGGATACGAAATCACCGCGTTACGAAATTTCTGGGATACAAAAAAAATAAATAGGAAAAAACTGTTTCGGGTTACGTTTTTTTTTTTGGCTTACGAAAAATTTTTTGGTGCTTTTCGGCGCTTTTTCGCACGAAATCGCGGCTTTCAGCGCTAGCGGCTATGGCTTTTTCGGCTAGCGAAATCTTTCGGGTTATGAACGGCGCCGCGGAACGAATTACATTCGTAACCCGGGGTACCACTGTACCAACTTTGATCTTCAGCAGGCCATGTCTACCTGGTAAGATTTTCGGGAAAAAGAGAAATTGTTGGATGATCAACATCATCATCATGTTACACATATCTTTGATCTGGCTCACCTTGAGTCTGTTGAAAGGTAACTTTTAATACAGATGTTGTCCTGAATTCTCAGACAAATGTTATGGAGAAACTAACATGCTTACTTTCTCTCCTTCCTTCCAGAATCCAGGGGACAAATTGCCATCACTCAGACACCAGCCTCTATACAAGTGCAACCTGGAGACAGAGCCGACATTCAGTGCAAAGCTTCCTCTTCCATGAGTGATGATATGAGCTTATTTCAGTTTATCCCAGGACAAAACCCCAAGCTACTTATTCATGATGGCTCCAGCCGTTTCACAGGGACCCCAGATCGCTTTAGTGGCAGCTACAGTGGCACTGACTTCACATTCACTATCAGTGGTGTCCGTCCTGAGGATGAAGCGGAGTATTACTGTGGCCAAGACTACAGCATACCTTTACACAGTGATATATCTCAATACAAATACTCAGTCAGTAATATAGGATGTTGTCAGAATCCATCACTTAAAAGTCAGAGTCTGGGAAGTTGTTTACACAGGTAGAAAAAATGTACTCACATCAAATTGCAGATTGGTGGAACACAATTCTTTTTTATACCTGAGGACTTATATCTAGTTTTTTGAAAAATGACCTTTTATGTCACTTTTTTTTGGGGGGGGGGGAAAGTATTGTATGTGTGCCCTGCATTCTGAGTCAGCTTCAATGTGCAGTTGGAAGATGGAGTGTCTGGTGAGCAGTTTAGGTTGGAGGGAGGTGGGAGGCAGTCATTCCCATAAGGAAAGCCTACTTCCCCTGTTTGTATTCACATTTTCCCGGCATGCAGTCCCCATTATTCTTTGAATGTGCATTTGTGCAGATACTTGCATATCAGTATTAGTACATGGGCATTTAAATGTATATTCGCATGCATTGATAAAGGGAAAAAAACATTTCAGCCACAGCCAAAAATAATGTGACATATAGGATACGTGATTGTAGTAGGACTATCCTTTTACACCTAAGTGAGTTTTTGACATGTAAGTGTGTGGAATTAATGGGGTCACTGCAGCCCATGGAAAAATGTGGTTTGAAGCAGAATTTGTTCACCAGTGTAGACAATCCCTAGGTGGCCACTGAGGGGATGTAAATGGCAAAAGAGCTTTCCCCGAAACACGTTTTCATCCTACAATGGGTCTTTCATTAATAGCAGCTCTCACCCAAAGCTCAAAGTCCTCATAGCTGTAAGCTGATCTTTCCTGTTTGATGCACACATGTATCTGATCAATTCCAACAAACCCAGCTGCACTGCTCACAGTGACCGGATTCTGTGTCCTAATTATTGCCAGCACTGCACAGGCATCAGGGAGACGTGTTTGGGTATGTCTCCATTTTTACCTTCAGGCACACTTCCCAGTTGTCTGGTCCATTACATGATTCACACGCCAGGCAGCATATAGCTCAAATTCATGGCAGATGACTCCTGCTGTAAGGCTGGACTTGATGCTGCCTTGGAGCCATGGTCATGCTTTATTCTCCCAACACATTTCAGGTGTATCCCCAAGAAACTTTGCCTCATGCCTGCAGTCACATCTCTTCCCATGTGCCTCTTTGGCAGTCCTTTGGTCTCTTTCAGTCATTGGGGTACCTCCAACAGGAAGAGTTTGCAGGCAGTTTTGCAGAACAAACCTTCCACCCAACCCCTTGCGAGTTCTGAGAAGTGACTGCTTCCTATCTCCCCTGTTTTGTCCTGTTCAACAGCGTGAAGCACATTTTTGCAGAAGAACTTTACATCTTTTCATCTGAATGTGTATCAGCTATTTTAAAGATGTGTCGGTTGAGTACTTTGAACTTGTACTTCGTATTTCTAATCTCAGCACTTGTGCATCTAAACCATCAACATTGTATTATATACTCAGCATTTTTATATTTGCATCCAAAACAATTGGGGATATTATATTTATTTTATTATTTATTAGACCAAGTTATATCTCACCATTTATCAAGGCAAGATATGAAGCTCCCCCCTCACTTTAGCCTCATGCCGGAGACGTGATGGTGAGGAGAACTATACAAAATACAAGATGGTTGAACTGCTAGCTGTCTTTTATCTATGGCTCTCTTAGAAATGAGTTAATAGCATTACAGTGTGGGGGTTTGTTTTTATCAACAAAGGCCCTAGATACCAAATAGCTATCATGCATGGATGTGTTAGGCATCAGTTATAGAAGATGAAAATTACTCTAGATTTAAATTGCTGAATATTGCATCCTCACTATAATTGGCGTAGGAAATGATGCTTGAGAGTATTGCTGGCAGCTATGGTGTGCAGCCACTCCTGGCAAAAAAAGCCAAGCTAAAAGTCAACTTTTTTGCATTGCCATAATTTCTATATCTCTGTTCTGTGTCTAGTCTTGCCTTCAGATGATGGAGTAGAGTTGCAGGATGTTTCTGATACAAATATGATATAGATGTAACAGGACATGGAAAGGATGCTGAAAGATGCTTTTTGAAGCTGATGAAATTCAAAGGTAAGACAAAGGAAACTAAAGCAAGAAAATAAATAATATTTTTCTTTGTGAGAGTGGGAAAAATATCCATGCCATCTTGCTAGTGGTTCAAATGGTTATAAGTCTGGTATCCAGTTGCTGGATCTTTACAGAGCTCTAAGAGAACAGACAGGCCAAAATAAAGCTGCTTCAGGCCACTTTGGAAGTATGCTGTTTAAATGACACATGCATCCTAAGAGTCCAGAAGCCACGCCAAAGCCATGCTCCAGTCCTTAGGACTGGAGTGCAGATTTGGCACAGCTTCTGGCCACTTAAGATGTGTGTGTCATTTAAACATCATACCTCCAAAGTGACCCAAAGCAGCTTTATTTTGGCCTGTCTGTCCAGACCCTAAGATATTTCTCTTACTAAATATTTTCCTCCAGACCCAGCAATAGCACCAGATGGGTGGGACTTTGATTTTTGTACAGGGTGCAGGTCATGAGAAAGCACTGTGGTTCACTTTTGGCCAAGGGACCAAGTTAGAGATCAGACGTAAGTATGGATTTTTCTGCTTTTCTTTGGTATATTTGAGTGTCATTTAAAAAATCAGCAATGGCAACCATTTCTGCGTTGGGTGAAACAATTCTGTACAAGATGCAAAAATAGGTAGGATGTCAGAATACTCGCACTGAATTTAGAATGAATAATATATATATATTTCTGCTTACTGAAGCTATGTGATGGTTGCTTGGATAGATCCTGAAAAATATGGGGGTTGGGATTCATGTCATCAAGTGAGACAAAATTGGGGTTCAAAAGTCTTTTGTCATTCTCTTTGTATTTCTGTGTTAGATTGGCCTTCTCCTTTCCCCCAATGTCCTGGCTTCTCCAGGAAAATAATGCTAGCTGGATTTACATCCGGACTTGAAGCGAGAATTGGAATATCCTCTAAGAGAACTATTATTTGCTTTTATAGATTAAATTATGTTCAGTTAATAGCCAGTCTCTTTAGGAATGGAGCTTTAGGCGGCTGTCCTTTGCACAGGTTACTTTGAAGGAAATCCAATGAAATGAGGAATTGGGCTCAGTGCCCTTATATTAACAGTACAAACTACCCACAAATTAATGGGAAGGGATGCTGTGGAAATGGAGCCTAGAGATTTAAGCTCTTTAAACAATAATGTAACTAGTATCCAATAGCTATTTTTAAAATAATAATAATAATAATTAGAGGACACTGGTATTTCTAAGTACGTGGCATTTGCTCAGAAAATGGCATAGTAATTTGAGCTTTTTTATTTGGTTTTGCTCTAAAGCACCAGGTACATTGATCAAAATAGTAATCAGTTACAAATGTGAATTATTTAAAATATATCTGAGTTTGAGTGCAAATAAACCAAGCAAATTAAAATAGTCAAATGGAGTGATTAAGAAAATGAAAAGGCCCAAGGAACATTGGGCACGACCTTCTCAAAATTTAGCCATTTACACGTTTAGTACAAGTTTATTTTCTCCCACTAAATTAATATAACTGAATTGCTTAATGATGATTAATAAAATGGATCTTAAGTGGGTCAATTTCCCCCCAGTATTAGACAGAGCAAACTCTATTCTGTCGATTGCTTCAAATGACTGTAAATCTGGTGTCCAGTTATTGGAGCAATATAATAGCAACAATTACTGTCATTTGCATGTCATATCTCTGTGGAAGCCTTTCCTACAGTCTCAGTAAATAACCCCATTTGGGAGGGACATAGGTTTTTGTAAAGTGGGTGGGTTATGGCAAAGCACGGTGATACACTTTTGGAGCAGGAACCAAGCTAGAGATCAAACGTAAGTATTGATTTTTCTGTATTGTGCTAAATGTCTTTGCTTAATTGTAATTTTTGTTCAGTATTGATAACCATTTCAGCACTGGGAGAAAAACGTTACCCAGTATGGGGAAATAGTATATTTTAAGGTATTATGGTGAATTTAGAATGAAGCATTTCTGTTTATTGCTTATTAAATCTATGTAGGGTTCATTCAGGTGGGCAGTGAAAAATGTCTGAACCGGGGAAAATACATTGGAACCACTGTAGTCTTTTTGACCAAAGGAGGAGAAAGAATTAGAGTTTGGGGGTGTTTTATTTCTCCCTTTCTATTTTCCATGTTACATTTCTCTCTTTTTCTCTGTCTCTCACACACAACACATATCATGTTCCAAACTATACAGAAAAATAATGCTGCTATCTTTCAAAACTCAGGCAAGGAGGGGAATATCCTCTATAAATGGATAATATTTGTAAATGAATATCCTCCGTCTAATTAAAATAATAATCGTAAGCCGCTCTGAGAGCCTTTAGGGCTGAAGGGCGGGGTATAAATACCGTAAATAAATAAATAAATAAATAAAGGAATTCAACTGGACTAATTTTGTTTTGACAAACGAAATGATATCCAGATGAGAGCTGCCTTCTTTGAGACGCTGTTAAAAGCTTTCAGAGTTAGAGATATGGGGGGCTTCATTTCATTTCAACCTCCCTGACCAAATTTACTCATCAGGTTTTCCATCATTGGCAGTAAGAACATTTATTCTTGATAGAAAGCATTTCAAATGCATTTACAGGGAATCAATTCATTACTATTTCATAGTAAATGAACACAATTCTCAACACTTGGGTGCCCTTTAAGTTCCACTTCCCCCCATTTGTGCTTGATTGCTCCCGGTTCGCTTAGAAACAGAGCCTTAGGCCGCCATTTTATGCATCATTCCTTTGCTGGAATAATTCCAATTAAACATACACAAGAATTGGTTGTCTGTCATGCTCAACAAAAACTGCAATAAATGAAGTGAAAAGAGTTCAGTAGAAGCTGTGTCTAGTTATTGAGGCTCTTGACTTGACACTGTAAGTAGAACACAGTACTTTGAATGCTGGACTTTTGAAAAACAACATAGTTGTTTCTGTGCATTTGGCATTTGTGCATTAAAAACTTTAAATGTTTAAATGCACTGCCAGTAGAAGATGAATGGGGGAAAATTGACTTCCACAGCAAAAATTTCTGTTAGAAGCAATGTGAATTTCTATGCAGCCTAATAGGATGTACTTTGCCAAAATGGCACTGAAATTTGAACAGTCTTTCTTGTGCAATTGAATGGAACTTTATTATAGTCAATGACCAGCACAAAACAATATAATGCAGTACAATATTATAGAACAATATTGAATATAGTACAATGCCCAATAGGAAAAAAACAATGCAAGCAGTACAATACAAATACAAAAGGAATACAGCTTGGGGATGCCTCAAACAAGGGTCAATAGATACTGGGATAAGTATTATTGTACATTAAGTTGTATCAATTTTCTCAACAGCACCATGAACCCAGATCCCAAACACCAATCACAGTTGATCAGTTAATTAAAATACAACTAATATGGATAAACCAGGCAATTTAAAAAATACACACTTACAAATCAATAATACCATTTATAATATGTTAGAATAACTGTTATAATAATACATGACATGTCTTTTAGAAAAAGTTTATCAATGTTAAGCCTGTTATAAATTTTGCCCACTCTTATTTTTAACACCTGGAAGACTTTCGTTCTTACTAATTAATTGTCCATTTCTATAGGAATCAAGACGGGAACAACAAAAATAAAATACATTAAAATTAATGTATATTTTATGACAAAATGCAAAATGTAGCTGTCTTGAACAATTTGTCTCCTGATGCTTAATGAGAGAAGTTTAAATGGCACTTTCATTTTTAGAATACAAAATATAAACATACTGTATAAAATAGTAAATGTATACTATATACTTTAGACATATTTAAAACAATACACTATCCTGAAGTTATCTTGATGCTTGCAGTGCATATTTCTGATTTTGTACACTTCTTTGTACTCTCTCTCCAGAATATGTTTCTATGTTCTGTGTCTTCCTTTATTCATACCCTGAATTGGTACAGTAATTTTATGTGCTTTTAAGCATGTAGATTCCCCTTTCCCCCTATGTTTTTCTTTGGTCCACATTCTTCTTCGGTGCTTTTAATGTAGTACTACCAGAAACAATGCTGACTTTAACAATATGTCTCTGTTCATAGTCTGAATCCAACCCATTGTCCTGAACACAGGCCTTAATATGTTTGACTTTGAGCAGATTCCTATCTCTATTTACAGCTCCCTCTGAATTCAGTGGGGTTTTCTCCCAGATAAGGATGTATACGATTATTGTGTGAACCCAGAAGCTTCTTCTGGGCTTTGAGAGATGTTTAATGTATAGGAATCAGCAAGCAGAGTTTATGACATGATGGAAATATGCATAAGATTTCAGCCTTTTAGTTGGGTTTCAAGCAGCCACTTAAAGAAGGTTGCTTAGACTAAATCAGAAGATGTTTTATTTGATTCTGTAAACATTTATTCTGACATGCTATACTGTCATTTGTCATATTGTCATACTCTCATGCAACCATAAACTTACGTTGTCTTATTGATTTCAGTGGTTTCAATGAATGGCGGCCAGAGTTAGAAGAGACCAAAGGACCATCTGTTCTGGCCAAATCCAGAATCACATATCTCAATCCAATAGGCTTCAGTTTATTCAGTTTATTCTGAACAGCGGGAGGAAAGACTAAGAGTAGTCCTTTCCAGGTGTTCAAAATAGAGTGGAATATGCACAGGAGAAATGTCAAGCTCCACATGTATATCTTTGCATGTAGAATGGTGATGGGAGAACCTCTAAATGTCATACAATTTTACTTCCCATCAAACCCAGCCAACAGTACCAATGGTTAGGGATGACAGAAGTTTCAGTCTATCATGATTTGGAGGGAATACTTGCCCCCCTCCATTCTTGTAGAGAATAAATGTTGGGATGCTGCCATGACACTCCCCCCAATAGGTTCATTGCACCTGCCTAGAAATGCCTGAAAAGGGCTTTCAGGCTGCTTTATCACACTAGCAGGCAAATAGGATTTAAATGAAACTAGAGAAAACCAGGAAATGCCTGAAGTTTATCACACGTTTCCTTGTTTTTTCTAGTTTAACTCTCATTTAAATCCCGTTTGCTCGCTAGTGTGATAAAGAAGAAGGTCATATTAGGTACAGAAATGCAATGCACACAGTGGAGGATGCTAATGTTAAATCTTTGCCTCTCTTCATCAAACATGTTTTCAGTAGGCCTAACTCCACATTAAATTGTGGCATCTGTGTTTAACTCAGTCCTTCTCAATGAAGATCAGAACAGTTACAGGTAAAAAGCAAGTCAGAATTACTTCCAAAGGGAGCTAAGCTCCCTGAACGATTTAGTTCTTGAACTGAGTAATCCTAGATTGATGACACATTGGTTTGTTGTCATATTTAAGATGCCCAGGGGGCAGTTGTGAGCTGGTTGTTTGACTTTTATAGGACAGAAATGGAATATATGGAGATGCTGTGTAAATTTACAGTGCTATATAAATAAAGCTTAATAATAATAATAATAATAATAATAATAATAATAATAATAATAATGTTCTCTGTACCTGTACACATGAATGATGGCATATTTTGTGTTTTGACTCATTTCTACAGAGAGAGACGATGCTGCCCCTGTGGCCTTTATTTTCCCACCCTCAAAGGAGCAACTTAAAACCAACTCTGCAACAGTGGTCTGTCTCATTAGTTCCTTCTATCCAAGTGAACTGAATGTGATTTGGAAAGTGGATGGCAAAGCAGCCACTGGAGATATCCAGACCAGTGCAGCAGCAGCGGATACAGACAAGACCTACAAACTGAGCAGCACCCTGACACTCTCTACAGAAGAGTATAATTCCCACGAATCATACACTTGCGAAGTGACGCACAAAACATTGTCCCAGCCTCTTGTGAAGAATTTCAAACGGTCAGAGTGTCCTTCATAGGTTTTCTCATGAGGCATAAAATCCTCCACAGTGCAGTCCAATTTTCATTTTCACAATAGAATCTGTTTAGTTCATTAAAACAACTCTCATAGAATAAATAGTCTTACTCCCCCAGTATTATGCATGAAAGAAAGAGGTCTTCAAGACCTCACATTCTGTACTTTCATTGTAATACATGATTTCTGACATTGTGTCTTTCTTTTTGCTGCTTTTATCAAGTTAACCCTGGAAAACTGCACAAATACATTAATAAAGGCATTTGTTTTAAAAGCATTTGGTCTCCTTCTTTGCTTTTTGTTTTCAGTGTAAGAGGATGGTTGAAGTAAACCAAACTCAGCTAAATAACAGAAATTCAGGAGTGGGTTTGGTTGTTATTGTTGGAAGAGTGCTTTTTGTTATCCACCCTAATTTTGAGATCAGGCAGGCTACTGATCCAAATAATAAATAGAAGTGATGGTCACTTTGTACAGGAAGGATTAAAGGTCTTCAAAAAAATAAAATTCTATCTATTCTGGAATGACCCTTTATGGCCTCAAAATATGGGCTTCTGAAACCACAATGTCCCTTTCTTCCACAGAGGTGGATAGGATATACCAGTTGATGCCTCTGGCTGATACTGTGCACAATCTGAGCATATCTACAGTACAAGCAAACTGTTATCTAGCACAACCATTAAAATATTGGCAGGTTACAACTCCCAGCATCTCTAGCCGCCATAGCAATGATGAAGGATGCTGGGAGGCTATAGCTCAATGACACACAATTTCCACCACCTACATTAAATTACTAAAACTGTGGGGTGGGTGGAAGGGTGAAGATTATTCTAGAATCCCCCCCCCCCAAATTACAGTGTCCTAGCTTTCCTGGGAAAAAGGGGATGATTGTTAGAACAGATTACATCTATAATGCAGATATAGCTTTTACAAACTGTTGTGATTTAAGGAAACTGTACATAGGATTTTATTCCCAAGATCTAATTGTTCTTTAGCACTTTAGTGCTATGGCCCCCAAATACAGTGGGCCCTTCCCTTACGCAGGGGATCCGTTCCAGACCCTTCTGCATAAGGGAAATCCTGCGTATGCTGGAGCCCCATAAAAATAATGGGCCTTGTGCATATGATGCAGGCGCACTGTAATACATGTGTCTGTGCCAATCAAACCACTGCTATCAATCCACTAATATATAAACATGTCCAAATAGTTATGAGTTGCACATGTGTGTGTGTGTCTTCAAGTCACCTGTCTTAGGCATGAAATATTCAGAGGTGGTTTTGTTGGTTCCTTCCTCTGAAATATAGCCTACAGCACCTGATATTGGTTGGAGGGTTCTCCCACTCAAGGCATAGAAGCTTTAAAATGTTAACAAGATTCTGTCCACTGGAATCAGTAAACTTCAGTCATCACCAGACTGGTTAGGAGCTTTTCTTTTGAGCAGAGTCACGGAATGAGGGCAGGCCCAAAACAATTTGCTATATGAAGCAAAACCTCAAATGGTACCCTGCACCCCAATCCAGTCAAAGTACATACTACTGCCATGTCATTTTCACATCTGCAACAAATCCCACAGTAAAAAATGATGTTTAATTGCCAATGTACAGCCCATCTATGATAGCCACTATTGGCTGCCTGAGGTTGTTACCTTACTCTGCTAAATAATAGAGCTGATCCTCCATACAAATCACATATAACCCGTTCTTTAGAGCACTGCATTCACTAAATTTAGATCCTATCATATTGGCACACTTATGCAGCAGTATGTAAAGGAGAATACTGCATACCTATAACACTATTTTGGCTTCTTTACGTCTAGGAAATGTATTTGCTTGGTAGATAATGGGCATATCTGATATCTTAAAACACTGCTACAGAGAATTTTCTAAATGCTTGTGGTGGTGGTGGTGGTGTTTTTTAAAGTTATGGATTCTAGAATGAGGCCTGGAGGGAGGACTCAGTCTCCCTACCTGACTAGGCTAAGATGGACTGAGCATCCCTCTATGCTAAATGATCTGACAAAATTGGACCAAGAGGCTCATACATAGTTGAGTATGAACAGTCAAAAGTGCATTAAAACCAGGATCCCAAACACACTAGAGAAATAATCCAGTTTGAGACTGCTTTAACTGCCCTGCCTCAGTGCTAGGGAATCCTGGGAACTGTAATTTTGTGGGACATTTAGCCTTCTCTGTCAGAGAGCTCTGGTGCCACAATAAACTACAGTTCACAGGGTTCCCTAGCACTGAGCCAGGGCAGTTAAAATGGTCTCAAACTGGATTATTTCTGCAGTGTGTTTTGGACCTCTGATGATTTGTAAAGTATGTTGTTATAGCTGAACTCTCCAGAGATAAGGCAAAACCCAAACCTTCTAAGAAAAACAATGTCTGAAATCAGACCTATGTGTAATTACTTGCAACAGGATGGAGATTATTTCTGGGCAGGCATTGTGCCTGAAAGAGTGTTCATATTCAAAAATGACAGAATAAAAATTGGTGCAATGAGAATTTGTCGCGCCTTTCAGGCTGAAAGAAAGAAGCTGGTACCAAGAGCTTTTGTAGACTTCTGTCTACTTCCTGAGACTCAAATCTATGAAAGCTCATGCTACCAGTTTCTTTTTTTCATTTAGTCTCAAAGGTGCTACAGGATCCCTTTGCTTACTGATTTTCCAGACTAACATGATTATGTTTTAGAATAATAATGATAAGGGAAAAGTAATTTGCCCTCCCCATGACTGTGCTTTGAGATACAGCTGGTCCTCCATACTGATGGATTCAGATCCACAGATCCCACTATCTATGGCTTGAAGACATTCCAAAAATAATAATTCCAAAAAGTAATTTCTGATTTTCCACTTTATATAAGGGACACCATTTTACTATGCCATTGCATGTTATGGGACTTGAGCTTCCATGGATGTTGGTATCCACAAGAGATTCTGGAACTAAACCCCAGAGGATACCAAGGGCCCACTGTACTATGATAAGTGCCATCATCTCTAGGCTCAGGCCTTGATGACAACAAGCCTTAAGTGGCTCTAGGAAACATTTGTTCATATACATTTTAAAAAGTATGTGTTTGTATGTGTGTGTCCATCTGTGGGTGCAGGTATGAAAATTGGTCCTGCGATAGCTGCCAGTTCCTTTATAGTGGTCACTGGAAACTGGCATATGAAATCATCATGCATAGACACTTATGTACACCATTCAGCTTTTTGTGCCCTGCCACAAATGACTCAGGGTTAAAGTCAGTTGTTAAACCAAACATCACTGGGTCATGCTGCCTTACTTGCCTTCTCCACCAAGTGAGTTTTACCAAAAGCAAGGAGCAGGAACATCTGCTTGCCTTGTATTCTCCTTCTAGGACTGGGCCACTGCCATGTTCCTGAACTAGACTGCCAAAAAGGAGCTGATTTTTCTGCTCTTTTTTGGCCCAGTTCTTTTTGGATGTTGGCATGGTTTCTGCTCACATTCAGGGTGTGCATTGTCTAAACGCTATGCCCCAAATGCAGCCAGGAACCGCGTCATTTTGCCCATCTGTTTTGAGACAAAATGACTGATCCTGATTGAGCCAAAGCCATCCTGTTTATATTATTGTGTCTATTTCCCTCTCTAAATTCAATTGCCATTCTTAATTACAGTAGGCTCATTGCATCAAGAGGATTTACATGGGTTTTTGACTTGCCATTCAGTAGTTGATTAAATGGGTCCATTCTAGTTGGGAGTAGCAACTGGATTGCAGACATTACCTTTACATTTTGGTAAAATGTAAAATTTAGTTGTATCACTTTTAACTGCTTCACAGTTAGACAGTGTCTGATGTTAAAGGGATCTCAGAGTCTGTAGTTTTCCTTTTAGGCAGCCTACATGGGCTTTTAAAAAAGATCAACATTCAAAACACAAAAACCTCATTTTGAAAGAGCTGAAATTCTAATCAGTGTGCTCCTTGTCTTTTATTAGCATTTCAGCCACCATAATAAGCTATGTTTAATGCCCATGAATCAATGGCATGATGGGTGTGATGGGATTTAATATATTGGTGGTCATATTTGTAGTCAATACATATTTGTAGTCAGTTGAGCAAAATAAACATTTTACTATATATACATTTTAGAATGTAGACATTGGTTTTTGAGAAAACATTGGTAAATGATTGATTGAATTGAAATCCTGCCTTTTACTATGAATTATAAACAATAATAAAATGCAGGCTAAAATACGAACTTATTCTTAATGAAACTGAAGAGACTGAAAAAGCTGAACATTGACTTTTAAAAAAATAAATGATAGTACATCTTTTTTAAAGAAAAAAAACCTTAACCAACTAGACTTCATATCAACTTTGCATCATGAGCCAAAATTTTAAAGCTTCCCTGATTCCTGATGATTGGGAAATACTCTTCTACACATCTGTGAATTAAATATTTTATTTTCCCTTAAAGCTAATACTGGATTCCTTTTTACTTTCTGTTTGAAGTGATGGCATGGAAGTGCTGAATGGGTGCCTGAAATCAGCAATGAATTTGCTGTGGATCAATGGATGCCTCCCCTGACAAGATGGAGATCCTGTGGGTTGGTAATTCACCTTTTCAGGACGATAGTGTTCAGCCTCTTCTGAATGAGCCTGTAGTCCCAGCTATAGTGTTAGCTTCATAGTCTGGATGTACTCCTAGATCAGGTTTCATCACTTGAGGTTCATGTGGCCTCTATGGCAAGAGCTGTGTTTCATCACCGTAATTTTGTTCATCAGATGTTTTGTTACTTTCACACAGAAAACCTTGCTACAATTATCCCATGCTCTGGTAACATGTAAAATTGACTACAGTATGTGATGCATTGCACATGTATCTGTCTTTGAAAACTGATATGGAGTGGGAATGGTTTAGAACAGTGTTTCCTAAATTTTGGTTCTCCAGGTGTTTTGGATGCCAACTCTCAGAAGACCTAGCCGTATAGCCAACATCAGGAATTCTGGGAGCTGAAACATCTGGAAGACCAAAGTTTGGAAACCACTGGTTTAGGCCTTGCACAACAATGAGGAACACTTGGTTCCCCAGATGTTGCTGGGCTAAACTCAGCTTGGAAGAGCTTTTTGGGTGGGTGATATTACAGTTCTCCAAACCCTCCAGTCATCATAATCACTGCTATAGTGGCTGGCTATGGACTACAGTTCCGCTCAGCTTAGCCTAATATCCAAAGGTGAGGAAGGATGGAAACTGCAGTCTAACAATATCCGAACGATTGCACATTCATCATCCTTGCACTAGACAGCTAACTGGTGGTGCCTGTCACTGGAAATATGCCTTGTATGTATAGGAAGCCTCCCCTGTCCTTTCATCGCCCCATTATCCGACTGATCACTCTTGCAAATTAAGGACAAATTCCATTAATCTGACAAGGGATTCAATCTTTTCTAAGTTCTTCATGCCTATGGAGGAATGCTTTGGATCTACTTATGTGTGTGCTGCTGAGAGGGAAGAAAAGACACCAATCTGTCTAAGATACTTCGGAAGCAGCGTGTGCACAGAGGCACATGACATTTCCAGGCAAGCCTCTATAATTCCCTCATGTTCCCTACATGGGTTCTTCTGTTTCTAACAGTGCTGCAGTCCCCATCTTAATGGATAAGCAGGGAAATACTGTATATAAATGTGTTTTTTTTTTTGGTGGGGTTTTTGGGCTATGTGGCCATGTTCTAGAAGAGTTTATTCTTGACGTTTCACC
>NC_056527.1:79480000-79492243 GCF_019175285.1 Sceloporus undulatus | reverse complement strand
GTGGACAATAAACTTCACAGTATCTTGTGCCAAAACTAAACATTAATCTTGATGTGATTATAGGAAATCTCAAAAATCAATTTCCTGGAACTATAAGTATTAACTTTTTGAGGGTGAGCAGCTTAGTTTGGCACCGCACACCCACATCTCCTTGCTCATTTTTATATAAATTGGTGTCTGTTGGCATAATGGAAATAAATTTCACATTCTAGCTCCCAAATGAAGTAGTGGAGAAGATGCAACTATGATGCATCTAACATATAAAGCTATATGTACTGTATAAGCATTATGGACCTGTGTATATACATTAATTGGGTTGTTTTGGAGTACAATTTACAGTGCCCACTCTTAATCCCTTAGCCATACATTAACCATTAAGTATGTTTGACAATGCTTTGGGAGCATAACAACACCATTCACCTAGATAACATAATAGAATGAGTCAAGGCGACATCCTCTGGATACTGTTTATGAGGGAATTTGTTTGTCCCATATTTTACTGTGGAGTGCACATCTGTAATTGCTTGTTTAGTGGGATCCAATTTTCACACCCATAATGGGATTTGCTGCCAATTTTGTGCTCCAAGATCATCCAAAAATGTAACCTAGAAGCAACTGGACATTTATTCTCAGTTTGTACTTCCTGTGTTTTTGGCCATTTTGGGCAATTTCAGTGGTTAGGGTGTATTAAAATGGAAATTGATTCATTTTGTGGCATTTTGGCATTATTGGGACTATTTTTTTAAAGCTAAAGCAAAGCTTTGGGCTGCATGTGCTGATAGGGCATCTCATACATAATACACTCCTGGTCATGTGAGTATATGATTTTCCAGTCCCAAATCTGACTGGTGGTTGTAAATCCTTTACACATCATACATTAAAAAGGTAGCAGAAAAGCCAAGTTTGACTTAAGATAATAATTCTTAATTCAGAGGAATGTGATACAATATTGGCCACTGTTTATTTGAGGAGCAGAATCATAAAAACTTCAGTTCTTCACTAACGCTGCTCTCTCAATTCTGTTTCAAACTGTGATAAGAATCAGGAACTGTGAATTGGGAACTAGTAACCAATTTTGTGGATGTTGGTCACTGCTTATCTTCTGATAAGACACTACATAGCCCCAAAACACCCTTTAATCTGTCAGACAGATCTTGACAAAAGACCTGACCATCCTAGAAGATCTTAACTTTGGCTGGATTATAACTATGATGCTGATCATTTAGGGATTTGTTTAGCCAAGTCCAAAGCACAAAAAGAATACCAAGGGTACTACCAAAATAATAAAATGAATATTTTACAGGATTTTATCAGCCTATCTGAATCCTCTGAAACAACAGGTACAAAGACAGGTTTCAGCATTGGAAGCAAAAAACAAAACAAAACCCCAACCCTATGGCAGTGGTTCCCAACCTTCCTAATGCCATGACCCTTTAATACAGTTCCTCATGTTGTGGTGACCCAAACCCATGAAATTATTTTCATTGCTACTTCACAACTGTAATTAAATACAGTGGTACCTCGGGATACGAAATACCCAGGTTACGAATTTTTCAGGATACGAAAAAATCCCATAGTGATTTATTGTTTCGGGTTACGAAAGTTTTTTCGGGTTACGAAAAAACTCCGGCGCTATTTTAAATGGAGCCGCGGCAGAGCCGCGGCTTTTTTCCCCATTAGCGCCTATGGGTTTTCGGCTTACGAAGGCTTTTCGGGTTACGAAAGCGGCCGCGGAACGAATTATTTTCGTAACCCGAGGCACCACTGTAGGTGTTTTTCAATGGCCTTAGGCGACCCCCATGAAATGGTCATTCGACTCCCAAAGGGGTCCTGCCCCACAGGTTGGGAACCACTGCTCTATGGGAATGGAACTCAAATCAGTGGCCAAAAGTCAAATCTTGGATATACACATTTTAAGAACCCATTGTAGATACTTTTAAAATGCCTCATAATATTCAATAATATGTGTTTCTGAGGAAAAATCACAAGGCATCTAAAACACAAAGGGGAAACTTACACTCCACCTTGATGGGAACCACAACAAACTGTAAACTAAAGAATATTTGCTTTGTTTAAAAGATGAATAGAAGAATAGCACTGAATATCAGAATGTCACATCCTGGACAAATTTCATTTTTAATGTTCAGAAGAAAATATATAATTGACATTTATCTAAACTGAAATGTGTAACTGAGGTCTCTTTCCTCCATCCAGCAAAGAGATAGCAGCAATGTTGACCAGCAGTTGCCCGATACTGAGAGTGAGGCAATGCAATGCACCAATATTTTCTTCTGCAGGTTGAAGTTTCAACCTGGTTTGTTTCAGAAGTATAAACAGTCCCCAAGAGAGTAGTTTCACTGTCTAATTTAGCTCTCACCAGGGCAACAGTATCAGTTAGTGCCCCATTTTTGAGGAACCGAAACCCCCAAACTGCATCCCACCTGGTGGTTTTGTGAGCAACAAACAACCTTGTGCCACATAGGTTTTTTCCAACTCAGTAGTGGATGACATGCTCAAGTGGAGGATGCCATGCTCAATAAGAAGATGAAATGGCAGCAAACATTTTTTTTAATGTTCAAGTTTTATTGTTATGAATTTTAAATTATTTAAACTGATTTTATAGTAAGCCTTCCAGTGACTGAATGATATATGGCAGGATATCAATATTTAAATAAGTAAATATGTCCAAAACACTGTAAATCAATTATAAATAACTTTACAAATAGGAAGATGACACTGAATCACTACCATACATTAATATCAATTATGTTTTAGCCTTGGGAAAAAATTAACATATGAGTGAAATAATTCCCTCGGTGTCCCAGATTCAGGGCTCACTCTGCCTTTTGGAAAAGCAAAACCAGAATTGTATTGGTGGCCTATACTAATGTAATTAGGCTGATACTAATGTAACACACACACACACACACACACACACACACACACACCACTAACCCTTACACTTAGTATATGTACTTTTAAAGATGTAGTGCAAGGAGGTGTCCTATACCTTGGGGCTGCAGGTTGTGCTCAGACACTGTCCAGATGTCCTTACATACCTCTGTTGTAAGCCGCCCAGATTCCCAGTGATTGGGCGGCATATAAATAAATCCTATTATTATTATTATTATTATTATTATTATTATTAGAAAGAAGCACTTGTTCACTGCAAAAGAAGTTTTCATTTGACCAAGGTAGAGGCTACTTCTTCTCTTCTCCAGGGATTTAAACATATCTGACTATTGCTTAAGCACACTACTACTGCCAAATAAGTGGTCAGGAGGATGAGCGGAGGTGGACCTGGGAGCCTCCAGATGGCCTTCTACAACCAGGTAAAAAGAAGCAGATTTCATTCCATGAGCACTAGTGTCAATATTGTTGTTGTTATGTGCCTTCAGGACCACTCTGGTTTGTGGCAACACTACTATAGGGTTTTCTTGACACTGTTTATTCAGAGAAGGCGTGAATTGCCTTCCTCAGGTTGAAAGAGTCTGACTTGCCCAAGATCACCCAAAGGGTAGCCATAGCTGAGCAGGGATTCAAACCCTGCGTTCCAGCAGTCTTAGGCTAATACTCAAACCACAGACTTTATCACACAGGGGAAATTGGGGCTGTAAACAGTGCTTTTCCCATGAAAATTGTGCAGACTTGATTAAGATTTTCACAGGATGTTGTGATTAAAGAGCCATTATCCCAGGACTAAACAGGCAACAAACAGCAACAAATCAATCACGGGGAAATCCCATGAATGATTTGTTGCTGTTTATTCCCAGGATAATGGCTGTTTAATTGGGATGTGTGTGAAAATCTTAATTACAATAGTGTGATTTTCATGGGATAATCACTGTTTTAAGCCCCAATTTCCCTTGTGTGATAAAGTCCCACCTCTCTCTCTCTCTCTCTCTCTCTCTCTCACACACACACACACACACACATTTTCTGGTAGAGATTTACAAACTGCCAATAGTCCTATTGCATCTTGGCCTGTATCAGGTTGGTCTCTGGAAAGTGCAACATGTTTTTGTTTAGTTACATAAGGCTTCCCTGACCTGGTTGTTTCATTATACAAGTGTATATTGTTAGCTTTGGATCAAAAGTTTGCTGAAACATATTGAACTGCTCATTTATTTAATAGCGTAGGAGGCTATCCCTATTATTTCTGTCTTGTTTTTTCCTCTGTGCCTAATTTTCTATTGAAGATGTAATGCCCAGGAATACATCTGCTTCATTAACTAAAGTATACTTGCCTTCTGCTGCTGATATTGATCCAGCAGAGAGTATTTATGTAGATTTCTTCATCCATGAGTCTTAATCCAGTCAGATTAAAACGACTTTAAGTCTCATTGATTTAAATAAGAAAGACTTGATATGCTTGATTCCTCACACGATAATAAATGAAACTTACGGCTAATCAGATAATGATCCAAGTTAACAGCCATAGTGAAACATATCATCTTAGACAGGGTGTCTTTTCACATATCATCAACTTGTCTCAGATTATGTTGATCATTTGGCAAAAGAATGTAGTGCATATATTGAGTGCTTTTAAATCTCATTGATTTCAGTGGAGAAGTTAAACTTGTTAGGGTTGCTCTCCTATTCATGATTATGTCAGAACATGGATTTTGCACTAGACATGCATAGGACTGTATTATTCAAAGTGGTCAGGTTGAAGGCTAATTTTATTTGACCCATGTCAGAAAAAGACACACCTAAAACCAATAGGATTTATGTTCATGTTTGTGCATTTAAATTCCATCTATTTTAGTGGAATTTCAGTGTGCCCATTTTTTTTCATCTGATTATTTTATCACAGTAGCTCACATCTTAAACTGGAATAAATATTCAAAACATCCATTTACAAAACTGCTCATATTGCTTTACTTGAAACGATTTTAAGAATATCCACAACAGGCAGCATCTGTGACATATAGGAGGCATGGGAGGCTGTCTCTATGGGCACAATCCAAAATTGAGCCTGAAATTCCATTTATTTCAATAGGGTATAAATGTAGGTAAAATAATTCTCCCCATTGAAATTTAGGCCTGTTACAGACTGCCAAAATAAAGCTGCTTCGGGTCTCTTTGGGGGTATGCTGTTTAAATGATGCATGCACCCTAAGAATCTGCAAGCTGCACCAAAGCTGCACTCCAGTGCTTAGGAATGGAGTGTGGCTTTGGTGCGACCTCCGGACTCTTAGGACCCAGGCATCATTTAAACAGCATACCTCCAAAGACACCTGAAGCAGCTTTATTTTGGCAGTCTGTAACAGGCCCCTGTCTGCATGAAATGTCCTTATGTCTCATCTGTCTGGAAGAAAACTCAAACTGTCCTCTTTGTTTTGTTTCTTTAAGTTAACTGGATATAACATAATACTCCTGTCCGGGCCTAAGAGCAGGATTTGGGTAAAGCTGTATCAAAATTTAAACACACAAAAGTGGGGGTTGCTATAAAGATTGCAGAAACAAGCATGATGAGGTTTTCCAATCTAATCTTTTTCAGCAATTCATTTGTGAGCTGAAGGTGTTTCAGAAATAGTATGTTTAGAGGGCAAGCATTAGAGCTACCAAGAGCTGGCCAAAATGAACCAATTAATATTTTGATTTAGTTTTAGGGTGTTTTGTTCTTTTAATGTATCATAATGTTAGTAGGGCTGAATGCTTTGATCAATTTAATTCAAACATCATCTAAAGGTCTTCTTTAACTGGTAAAAGTTACTTTGTAGAATTCACAGGAGCCAGGGTGGTGTAGCAGTCTGAGCTTTGAACTATGAGTGTGGAGACCAGGGTTCAAATCCCAGCTCAGCCATGGAAACCCATTGGGGACCTTGAGCAAGTCCACACTCTCTCAGCTTCAGAGGATGGCAATGACAAAGACAAACCCATCTGAACAGATCTTGCCAAGAAAACCCCATGATAGGGCTTCCCTAGGATCGCCATAAATCAGAATCTACTTGAAGCGACACAACAAAACAAGTAATTTTGAATCAGTGAAACTTTTCAAAGGTGGAACTGGAAGTTTAATGCCAAACATTTCTTTTTGAGGGTACTTGTTGTGCTCTATTATGGTAATAGGGACAGAAAAAATTATGCAATAGGTTTTTCTTTTTCTTTTTGCTAACAACCAACAGATGGGTTTTAATTGTTTAGGCTGAAAGTTTTCTTGTGCATTATTTTATTGCAAAAAAAGCAAAAACACGTTTTTAAAAACCCATACAATTTCTTCAGGAACACTGGAACCATGTTTGGTATTTGATACTGATGTGACTATCATTGTCACAGCTTGGAAAAGTTGCTTTTTTGTCTACAACTCTGAGAATCCCATGTAGACTTTTGGGAGTTGCAATCCAAAACAGTTACTTTTCCAAGATTTGGCAAGGCAAAATCATAAGTTGGGGAGGATCATTGCTTGAAAACCAATCAAGAAGATGAAAATACTGATCTTTATTAGTTGCAATCTGTTTTTGAGGTTTCTTTCTTTGCTTTGTACCACTTGCCCTTGATGTCGAATGCATATGGCATGCTCATATATATTATGAACAAATTTCTTAGAATTTAGAAATATATATTGTGCAGGACTTAATAGTTTTAAGAATGCAAAACTATGGGAGAAGAAATGGAAAGATAAGAAGTGCCTTATAATATTCCATTACCTCCAGAAATCATTAGACTAAGAAAGAAAGGCTGGATATATAATTCAAGAAATAAATTATTAATAACAGTGTGTTACTCAGCAGCTTTTGCGAGTCTTTCTTACAATGGTTAACTTTTTAGGAAAATATTTGTTCTTATAGAGGTCAGCAGCCCAATGTTTGGGGTAAGCTGAGAGTTTTTGTACATGAAGCATGCTGTCATGCTGCAGTGTGGGAAGATATTGCTCACTGAAGTCTAATCAGCTCATATGTTTCAATTGTATATACATCTGAAATCTTTGGTATTTTAAACAGTAATATGCTTTAGATCACCAAATCACCCCCAAGATTCATCATACTACACACTACACACTACACATAAGGGGTTTGAGTATAATTGAGGATAATTTAGTAAAAGTGATAGCCTTGTGTCACATTTTTTGAAAAAGAAAATTCTGTAGGAGTAATCAGTGATAAAAACTGTGTATGATATCAATGTCACACACACACCACAACTCTCAGACTATGAGAAAATTCTGCTTTAGTGTTTCTTACACAACAGCTCTTGATTAAAATGTAGAAGTTAAAAATATTTGTATGTTGGATCTTGTCTTGGACAGCAGCTTTCATAAATCTACAAAGGGTAGGAACTTTGTCGTTAGTAATAATTCCCATGACGGTATTAACCACAAATACACTTTTAATTATCCTTCCATATGAACATTTTCCCCTGATTTTGCAAAGAGGGGTTATTTAACATTAATAAGAATTAACAAGTTTGGGGGAGAAAAACACTAGCTGCCAGTGCTGAGCACACACTTGACATCACTTTGCAGGATCATCTGTTTCCCTTTCATTAAACAATAATGTAGGGAAACAAGCGGAAACAAGTCTGGTTTCTGCAGAAAAGGTGAAAGGAAGTCTGTTAAAGTAAATTCTTTACAAGGAGCAAGGAATCAAAATGATCCTCCATTGCTAGACTATTGAAGAACTTGAGAAGGGATAGCATTGACACTTGCTACTGAAATTATGCTAGTTTGGATCCCCCTCTTGTGGTGTTTTGAAGAAATCAAGACGCAGAACTCATAATTTTGTGTGCCTTTGAGTCATTTCTGAGTTATGGTGAACCTAAGGTGAAACTATCACAGGGGTTTCTTGGCAAGATTTGTTCGGAGGCCCCTACCTTCTTCTGAGGCTGAGAGAGTGTGACTTGCTCAAGGCCACCCAGTGACTGAGCAGGGATTTGAACCCTGGTTTTCAGATGTAGTCAAACACTCAAACCACTACAAACAGGGGTGATGTAAATGCTGTTCTGGAGAGAAGGAGCAAAATGGGAAATGAATCTTTTCCAGCCTAAAGGGTGTCTGGAATCCAATCCACACTGCAGAAATAATCCAGTTTAAGACTGCTTTAAACTGCCCTGGCTCAATGCTAGGAAATTCTGGGAAGTGTAGTTTTATGAGACATTTAGCCTTCTCTGTCAGAGCTCTGGTGCCACAATAAACTACAGTTCCCAGTGAAAGTGGTGTCAATCTGGATTATTTCTGAAGTGTGGATTGGACCTCTGAGACGCATCCTTTTCTCTGCTGGAGACAGAAGGCCAAGTTATCTATTCACAGAATCAAGCAATGGAAAAGTTTTCCCTGGACCTGACATCTCTAGGGCTGCAAAATATTTCTATCTGAAGTAGAGGGCAGCCTATGCCAAGTTAGTGGTCTGGCAGAAGAAAGCTAAAATCGGAAGCAGCAAGTGAGCAGTGACTCCCACATCTGCCATCAGGACATTCCTTGTGGGGTTCTCAATGGAAATGACTCAAAGGAGTCAATATTAAAAGAAGCCACCGTGATTCTTACCTGTGAAAAACATAGGCATTTGCACACATCACTGTTTTTGGTAGATTGTTTCTTTCCTTTTCTTTTTCCTCCTCCTTCCTTCCTTCACTTGTATGTGTATGGAATTGACAGTGTCACCACCACCTATTTTTCAGCATTGATCCTGATCAAGAGATCTCATAACTGGGAAACACTGAGGCTCAACATCAGATCTCCTATTTCTCCCAGGTTCCATGACTACTACAATGTTATGATGTTAGTGTCAGAGTGCCAGGGCCATGGGAATGTTGTAGTCAAAGCGGTCTTCCAGGTTCCAGAGTACGTGGTTGTTTTTGTTAACAGCCCTCAAGTCAATCTTGACCAATGGTGACCTTCTAGATGAGACATCTCTAAGACTCTCTGTCCTCCGCTGTTCTGCTTAGTTCCTGCAAGCACATATCCCTGACCTCCCTAATAGCACCCATCCTTCCTTTCTGCTTCTGTCCATTTTTCCTAGTGTTACTGTTTTTTCCAATGAGACGTGCCTTCTCACAATGTGTTCAAATTATGACAGCATAAGTTTTGTCATTGTGGCTTCCAGAGAGATTTCTGCCTTGATCTGCTCTAAGACCCATTTGTTTGTCTTTTTTGGCTGTCCATGGGATCCTCAGCACTCTTCTTCTCCAGTACATCTCAAGTGAACTGATTTTCTTTCTCACTTCTTTAACTGTCCAGCTCTCACATCCATACATTGTAATAGGGAAAACAATGGCTTATGTGATTCTAACTTTTGCACTCAGTTGTATATCTCTGCATCTTTTCTAGTTCTTTCGTAGCCACCCTCCCAATTCTTAATCTTCTTCTGATTTCAGTGTTTTGCAGTTTCTCGCTGATTCAACAACACACCAGGTTTGCTTTGGGTTGCCATAAAGCAGAGGTTCCCAACCTGTGGGTCGGGACCCCTTTGGGAATCGAACGACCCTTTCACAGGGGTCGCCTAAGACCATCGGAAAACACATTTTTGCATGTAGCGATGAAAAACAATTGTATGGTTGGGGGTCACCACAATATGAGGAACTGTATTATAGGGTTGCGGCATTAGGAAGGTTGGGAACCACTGCCATAAAGGTTGCAATTATGGCTAATCTCCAGAAGCACTGAATAGGGAACAGTAAAACATGGGGCTGAACAGTAGCATTCCCACCATCACTACGTGCCAGGGACTGAATTATATTTGTACCTGCTGACTATAACTGCTTCTTTCTTTCCTGGAAACTTGCCACAGATTGGACCACCATTTTGAGCAAAGCTGCTTTATGCCTCTGGCTGGCTGGTGTTAACACATGCTAATGGATGACACAGACCACAGGGTTGATTTGGCAAGGCAGGTTTTCTTTATTCTCAACTAGAAAGGCATATAACCACAAAACAGATACACAAAAAGCTGACATTACAGCTTTTATTCCAGCGCCTAAAACAAACGTGATGAGTCTCGTTTCTGACATACAGTACCATGCAAAGCACTTTGAAATGGAATATGACATGTTTGACAAGTGCCTTGCTCTTGCTACATTAGAAGAATCTATCCAGGAACTTTAATTCTTGTTTGAGTCACATATAACAGTCTAGGAATCACCATCATGCAAGGAACCAGCAACTTTCAATGTTAAATAGGCCCAAAGTGTTGTGCCAGTTAAGTTGGTTTAGCCAAAAGGACTTTGTGCAAATAACCTGGACCTGAATTTTCTCCCTTCCTCTATTGGGAAGGGCCAATTAAAAGTTTGAAACACTTCTTAAGTTACATACCAAACTTTTGAACAATTCATGCATTATGCACAGTTGCTTGGAGACACTGTGGTAGGGCCTCTTCCATGCCACTTTGGAAACATTTGAAAGTGTGGTTTATCCATATGGACACAATGGTTCATCCAATGTGAGTTGACTAGGGCCAGTAACACGGTTATAGGGTGCAAAGCACAGTGATCCCCTTCCTTCAAACATTACCCATACAACATGGGAATATTAATAATGCTGTGCAAGATTACTAGTCATTTCTAGGAAGAACTTAATATTCCATTCCCACCACGGAGGTCAACTGCACAAGTAGCAGCTGCATTATAATGACACTAACTGGACATTCTCTGTTATTAAAAACAGTTTATGGTAAAAATCATTAGAAGGCATAAATTATAGAACCAAAAAGATTCCAATAAGGCATCTGTGATTACCAACTACATACAGCTCTTTTGCATAAATGCATCTTCATCAATTATGCCAACAAGAATTTACACATAGAATCAGTTGTGAACTGTGGGTCAACAATCCCACTGCTTCAATGAGTATACTCTAGTTGAGATTACTAATAGGATTCAGGCCACTATCTTATTCTCACCAGATACACTTCACACAGCCAGTTGGTTCAAGTATTGTATAAAGCATCCTTTTTGGTAAATGTTTCATATAAAAACCCAAGTGAAAAAAGCTTAAAATGTTGACTGACTATTTTAAAAACAAATTACATGAAAAAAGTAAAAAATAGATTTTAAGACAACATTCACTTTCATTATTTGTGAAATCTGCTGGACCTTCCATTTCATTCATCAAGATCCGGACAGACACGCTTTAAGGCAAGATGTCAGATTGGCACCATAATGATTATAACAGGATGAAGGCAGAGTAGATTTGGGGAAGCTGAATGGCAGTCAGTGGACCGGCTTTTCGCGTACACTGACAGAGCCATCTTCCATGCCAAAGTAAACTCGCTCTGCCATGTTGATGAAGAGACCAGTTTCCACCACACCTAGAACAGAAGAGCCAAAGTTACTCTTGATTACTATTAAAACACTCTGTATACACACTGCAAGGCTGTTTTATAGAGCTAATATAAAATAAGCCAAGTTCAAATGCCACAAACTTTGAGAGAGAAAAAATTACACAAAAGTGTTTTATATTCTGTGAAGATTATCCTCACTAAGGCTGGAAAAACTACTGTTGTGGACTATGATTTCCAGAACTCATCATCAAGCATGTCCAACATCAGCTGAGAGAGTTTAAAAAAGAAGGCTTTGCCCTCAAATTAGATTGAGGAAACAATATACAAATTTAATATACAAATTTAATATACAAATATATAGAGATTTTTAATATACAAATGCAAGATTATAATCTAAAATGTCATTTGTACATAAAGTTCTGTCAGTAACCAAAGCCCATCAATTTCCAAAATAAACTGAGAATGAATGAATGAATATTAAAAAAAACACCCCAGAATATTTTAAATATGCATCTCATTTGTATTAAATGGCGTCTGCACATTTTTGATTACAAATTCACATTAAAGAGAAAGGGAGGAGTGTTGGTACTTTTCAGCTTGTGCCTTGTTCTCATACTTCCTGCTTTGAAGAAAATACCAACGCAAAACAATATTGCCATCTGCTGGTTCCTATAATATTTGCAAAAGCAATATGCAATATTGACATTCTAACCTTCTCCCAAGTTTAAGAACTCAGTGTATAATGATCACTTTACTAAGACTCTCTAAAGCCATCAAAAAAGGCAAAATTAGATCTCTTTGCAAAAAGGCTATTAAAGGTTCCCCCTCTTTCTAAAATGTCGCTAATGGCTTTTCTCTAATTTGTCTATCTCAGCCAAGTCCATCGGTTTCAACAGCCAATCTTCACTCAGTTATACTTAATTTTTCCACTTCTGGGCATATTAACCATATCCTCATATGTGAGGAAAATGACTGGACTGGATCACTCTAAAATTTTACTTAATATGCTTTGAACCCTATAATATGC
>NC_056527.1:79456317-79479990 GCF_019175285.1 Sceloporus undulatus | reverse complement strand
CAATCTTTCCAAATATGTATGTCCTTCTTTTGGAATGTAACTGACGAGTCAGGGACAAAAAAAAATGTCATATGGAGATTACCTGGTGTCATCTTGATTGCCATGTTTACTTCATTCCAGTCATGGACTTTGTCAAACTTCCAGTCTAATAAGAAGTTCCCATTGTCCGTCACCACTGGGCCCTAATGAGTAAAAAGACATCTCATGCTTTAAAACCATAACTCAAATTAGGCCCATGCACCCATTTACCGGCAAATGAGAACTGACCAAAACTCAAGTCTGCACACAATCTATAAATACAATGCTGGAATAAAGGATGAAATGCAACCAGTATTCACATTAGTTAATGCCTTCATCATTTCATACACAGCAACACACACACACACACACACCCCTTAGTTCTGTTTGTATATCCTCACGTAACACCAAACTGATTAAACACACTAACACCTGGAGTCATTTCATGACAGCTATTTAGCAAAGCATGTGGCAAGTTGGCAATCTGGTGTGAAAAGATCTGGAGTAACTTTTGGTTAGGTTGAGTTAGGTAAACAAAGATCAAGTAGTTAATTAACCATATACCAAGGTCTCATTATGACAATCTACAGGCATAAATTCCCTTTCTGGTATGAGATATGCCACCTATCTATCCCCCCCCCATCAGACATCTCATGTTATATGTTTTACTTTAGATATTACAACTGCTCAAAGTTATGAACAGCTGTGCCACACTACAGATATGCTAATAGCCATGACTATTTTATCCTGGTTATGTTTAAATGATCTTGTGGGAACACAGAAGATTACCTGACTGTGGTTGCACCACTGGTTCATCTAGCCAAGGATTTACTGACTAACTGTCAGCAATGGTTTACTGGGTTTCATGCAAGATTCTTTCCTGGTTTCCCATACAAGTACTAACCAGGCCCAACCCTGCTTAGTTTCTGAAATCAGAAAAGACTGGGTGTGTTTAAGGTGGGAAAGTGATTGTAAATCTGATAACTGTGAATTTCCCATAAACCCTTGTAAATATTAATAAAAACCAGGGTGTGTAACATTACAATTTCCTGCATGAAGATACTGAGAAAGCAGCAGCTTTATATGAATGGTCCTTCAGTTTTCTGACTTTCATATAAACCGTGACCTATTAAAAATATTCATAACCCAAGCATTTACTGGATAATATTCGTTAATAAGAGACCAAGAGATGTGACCTCTAGTTTTTAAAAAACTTCTGGTTAAATAATTTTGAAATTAGTCCAGCCATTGTAAATTATCACTTTGTACACACTGAGCTTTACATAGAGCTGCTACAGACTGCACTTTTTCTTCCAAAGCTTATGCATAAGTGGTTTGTTAGTCTTTAAGGTAGCATAAACTTTTCATTATCTATTATTTATTTATTTATTATCTGCCTCTCCCCATGGATCAAAGGGGGGAGGGAAACAATAGATTAATACACAACACACAGCATCAGTTAAAACACATAACGACAATTCAGAAGAACAAATAAGACAAATACATATTTTAATCCATATTTGTAAATTATTTGCAAATAATTTGGATAGACCTGCTGGGAAAGAATGTTTAAAATTCAGACAGCGTATTACAACGTCAAATTTCTTCCATCAGGTTGTTTCACAGTATAGGGCCATGATAGCAAAGATGGCACACAATGCCATTTCCCCTGGCTCATGGCAGGAGGAGGAGGAGAAAGGGGCACCTTTCCCAGCCTCCAACTGCCAGGTGCCGCTCTAGAAGCAAATGGAGCGAGAGGATGGCACAGGGGGGAGGAGGAAGAGTTGCGTGCATGTTATTCCCCCTGCCCACCAGCCTTCAACTGTCTCTGGAGAGGCAGCTGGAGGCCCTGGAGGGCAGGGGAAGAAGTCCTGCCCTGGAAGGTGGAAGACAGAAGTCCTGCCCCCCAGAGGGCAGAATTCCTGCTCCAGAACCAAATTTACAACACCCAGTGCCACAAGATATTTTAGTTTGGACACTCAGCCCCTAAAAGATTCACCAAAACTGGTATAGGGGCAGATGAAGAAAAAGATCTCTCTGGAAACTACCTGTTTCACAGCACCTTCTGCTCAAGTTATAGTTGCCCTTCATACCCACAGATTCTTTATCGACAGATTCAACCATCCACAGTTTGAAAATATTCGAAGAAAAAAATTCCAAAAGCAAATTTTGATTTTGCTATTTTATATAAGGAGCACCATTTCACTATGGCACTGTGTTTAATGCAACTTGAGCATCCACAAATTTTGGTATCCATGAGGGGTCCTGGAACCAAACCCCAGCAGATATATCCACTGTATTTTGAGAAGAAATAATGGCAACCACTAGTTGCCACAAGGAGTTCTGCTGGCAGCAGGTTCAGTGAGCAAGTTTAGCCATACTGCTTCACTAAAGAGGTCAATATTTCACCACCTACAAATTGGAGCCGGGGGGGGGGGGGGGGGCACAATTATAATTGTAGTTAAAAACAGCACCTCAGTTGTAGTTTAAAACAGCACTGTGATTTAACACAGTGCAGCATTTCAAGAGTCACTACCACAGTTTAGTGCATGTATAATGACAGGAAATTATTATGGTATATTTATTTCTTGCTCAGGCAGTGAACACGGTCCTCTTTCCCATTTCTATTTTCAGAACAGACTCTTGAGGTAGTTTATATTGCAAAGCTGACTGGTGCAAGGACACTGAGTGAACTTCATGGAGAAACACTGTTTTGAACCCTGGTTTTCCCAGCCCTAATCCAAGCCACACCACACTGGCAAATAGCCTTTACTAGTCTGAAGGATCTGAAGCATATCTTTGCAACCAGCTGCCTTGCTGAATGAGCCAAGGACTAATAACCAGAAAAACAAGTTCCCTTCTGTGGAAACCCCTGAAATAAAACCCATATTGTAATCTCAAGATTGCAGGTTTAACATACTAATAGCAAAATTGTACACAGTAGTTGCTCGCACATTGGTATCGTTTAGTTTATCAATCTTCCTCTGTACAGGACACAGAAAACTTTCAGAAAATGAAGATTTTCTCCACTTCATGTTGTGTACTTACAGCTTTATTAACGGCCATCCTCAGTTCTGCAACACCTCCAAACCTCCTGGCCAGAGCTCTGGTGATTGGCACATAGGCCATCGGAATGACTTCAATTGGAATTCCTTTCTTCCATTGCTCTCCAAGGTTTTCAGACTTTTTCCTAAAGAAGCACATTTTTTAAAAGTACATAAACATTATAGCAAACACAAATACACTGGCCTAAATTCAATTGTTAGTCTCAACCAGAGACCCATTTAATCAACAAGAATTTAGCAAGACAATACTTAAATAACTTTGACTGTTTCAATAAATCTGCTCTAGTTGGTGATAACAGGTAAATCTGATCTCACTGAGCTAGGAATATTCAAACTAACAGATAACCAAGGCAGGGTTATTTATTTTGACCCCAGTGACACATTATTATTATTATTATTATTATTATTATTATTATTATTATTATTATTATTAACCTTTATTTATAAAGCGCTGTAAATTTACACAGCGCTGTACATACAATCATTTTAATTAGACGGTTCCTTGCCCTCAGGCTTACATACACAGTACTGAGCATCCACAGAGTGAAGCTTGACTGTAAATGCAGCATTTCATAGTTGTATGTCTGCCAATTCAATCTTTTGACAAGTGGGGGATGATAACCTGCCAAAATGTCTATTCTGATTTGAGTGTATGGGCCCTTCATCCCAGGGCATGGAGATGAGTATGCAAGGCAGTAAAGATTGCAAAAAGGATCAGACAAGTTTTGAAACATGAAGGCAGCTCAACAAGCCACTCTGTGGAAAAAGGATGGACAAACTTCAGGAAACTACTCTTTTTGCAGCTGGTTTTGGGCCACATTTGCCAGCCCTGGCTCGGCCTCCAAGCAATCTGGGGGCATGCATCATGTAAACATCCCTGCTCCTGGATCAGCCTGATGCTGGCCCTTTTGGGCCATCTGTTTGAGGCCAAACATGGCTATGTCTTTGAATTCCACAAATGATGGCAGCCAATCACAAAAAGCCACCCATTTTAAACAAGCATTTGCTGCGTGTTTAATTTTTAAAAAACAGATTACTGCTCAAATTTGTCACATTAGAATGATCCAGGGGAAGAGAGGCTACTGAAATGGACATGTGCAGCCTGTCCATCTTGAACTACAGTCCTCTTCCTCCACCCTTTGGGTGGAAACAACAGCTGCCAGGACGTTTTACCTGTAATCAGCAATGACTATGAAGCTTTTTGCATAGCCAGCAACAATCTTCTCCTGGGTCAGGCAGCCCCTGGTGGAAAGAGAGCAAGAGAGAGTTAGAGAGAAGATCACAAGCCCAGTTATAGACTATTTGGATGGCTCAATCCCCAATCCATGTCATTTTAATAATTTCTGTCCCCTGAAAAAATGCATGTTTAAACCACCTGCATATATTCAACTGCAATAATAAAGCAGGGAGGATGTCTGTCAGCTGCTTGTTAAAATGGTGATAATCCATGGTTTTATTACAGGAGTGATGAATGCAGGCATTTACAGAGCAGAATGATTTCGCCAAGAAATGACAGGACTTAATGAAGGCAAAGAGATCTGTATTCTTCTATGTGCTCCAAAGAACTCTGGCTACAATCCTGCCTGAATAGGGTATTTACATCACACTGAAGTCAAAGGCTGTGCACAGGATTGCAGCCAGTATTTCTAGGAGCTACAATGTGATATTTTCCATCCAGACTTACAAAATACTGCTGCAGCCCTATAAAACTACATGGTCTATGACCATAGTAAATATTGCTTATTTCTTTATAAATAAATTGCTTTTTATTCAGAAGCATGCATCTACACAGAGACACTTCATTTTGTGAAGGGAATAAACCACTGATTTTAGAAGTAATTCAATAAAAAATATTTTGGTAGGAGCTCCAGCTGTCATTTTCAAGTAAAAAAAGCAGTAATATTGTGCACCAATTTCCATTTGGCACCCATGCAATAATTCAGATTTTGGTTTTTTTACAGAGTTTTGTAGAATAAGAAAGCATGGACCTTTATTTTTATAATTATCAGAATGAAAATAGGGGAAAGTGATCAAAGGCCAGCTATCACCTGCCAATTGGTTTCACTATTTCTGTAGGAAACAGGCCAAAAACAACACACAAAGAGTAGAATACAAAGGCTTAAATCCCACTAACTGTAGAGACCTGCCACAGGTCAGAATAGATTGAACAGGACTATGAATGGACAACTTTGCTGTATTCAGGGGCCTATTATTTACCTCAGGCTTGCATAGACTGTCAAAAATGCCAAACAAAACAAAAGTGGCCAAAAGCCTACTTCTGGTTTTGAAAAACTAGGTTTTGGCTAATGTTAAATTAAATCAGACTGGGGCTGGAATATATTTAAAAGGTGAACTAAACCTGAAGGCTTCTACAAGAAAACAATTTGCATTCCCTCCCTCTTAAAAACAGGTAATCGAGGGGAATTGGAAGATGTCAAAAGCCATCAAACAACATGTGGCAATACTTGGCTCTAGTGCACTCTACAGTATCTAGGTGGAGCCATGACTCATATACATATGACTTATGGCTAGAACACCCCAGGCTTGATCCCAAATATCAGATGCTTTCCTATTTGATTGCCTGCCTTTTAACCAATGAAAGATTTTAAGTGTAAAGACACTGCTACGTTAACCAAAATTGCACCTTACAATTTAAATGTGGAATATATACTTTTAGCCCATCTTCCTCCTTTTCTTCCTCATTCACTGATGCACAAAACATGACAAAAGTGACATCAAAAGACAAAACAAAAATTGCCCTTAACAATACTACCACCAAATAAATTTTTTCTCTCATCCATTTACCAACTAAATGCCTGACTTACAAGCCTACAGATTTTGTCTTGCAGCACTACAGCTGTTACCTCCCCTAGTTATTGGTGCAACTACAACACAAATCTGACTCTACCTAGCTTTTCCTTCATCATTTTGATCAAAACTATTACAACATGGAATTAATTATTTCTTACCCTCCTCCTTTGATTAGATTGAGGTTCATGTCAACTTCATCAGCCCCATCAATGGCAACATTCAACTATGCAAAAGAAAGACAGGATTTACAACAGTTACATTCCAAACTTTTAGAAGAAGGTACTGCCAGAGTCACAATTACAAATCTATTGAATGTAATCTCACAATAATATCCAAAAAGTGCAGTTAAAAAACAAACAAACAGCAACAAGGTGTAGAAATTAGATAAGGCAATTCAACTGATGCTTCAAAAGCCATGGGGAAAAATAAGAGCTTACATTGGTGGTGTTGAAAAGACTAAGAGCCTGTACAGGTGAGTACTAAAAGCTGCCTTGCGGGTGGCATGGGGGCATGGTGTGTGCATGACGCATGCCCTGATGCCGCCCGCCTGCCTAGCCACAGGCTGGCTTCATAGCACTCTTGTGGTGTAGTGTTTAGATGCTGCATGAGCACCAAAAAGCCGCAGAAGTGGTGGAAAGGGCAGGTTTTTTTCACCCCCCAAAGCAGCAGCATTTTGGAGAAGATGCAGGTCTGCTTAAACGCTTCAGTAATCCCATCTGCAAGCAACAAGGCCTGGTTGTGACCTGCATCTTCACAACTAGTACATATGTCAAAGTTGGTAGGAAGCACCACATATAAAAACACCATCTGGGCCTCCAGTGAGAGTGCTGGATCAATGCAGTGGTCCCAATCCTTTAGGAAAAAAGTCAACCCTGCTTGGAGCAAGTTGAGGGACAACTACCACAACTGATCAAGCCACTCACCAATAGTACATTCATATTTATCAGGATTTAGTTCTCTCTTTCTATCCTTATCAAATCTACCAGTGGTCCAAAAAGGAGTTCAGCCATTTCTATTGCACCATCTGACCCATACGAAAATGAGAAACAGATCAGGAAGGCCATCACATCAGCATACTAAGGGCACTTCTCTCTAAATCACCAAAGACTGCCTCAAGGGATGGGCAACTTTGGTATGATGCCTTTGTATCAGAAGTGACTAAAAGACCCCACTTCCCTAATGAAGAAATATAGCTGAATTCCACACTCCTACCACTATGCAGGCTGGAAGGAAGGAAGGCCAAAACAATACTCATGCAGACTCAGGGCAGGCAGCCTCTTCTGCTGGTGGGGAGTTTGTGCTAAAAGGAGACTAAAGCAGCCCTACAAGGCCTTTTGAGTCCAGTAAAATTGTACTTAAAAGACTCTTCCAGAACTGAACCCTCCTGCTGTCACTTTCCAAAACCTTCTTTTAGCACATGAACTACCTACTTCAGCAAACAACTAATAAACCAAATCCAGATGATTCAAAACAGCCACCGGCTGGATATAAGTACATACAAGCTGGACCTGGATATGACGGCAAGGCAGCTAAAAAGCAACTCAGTAATCTGCCCACCTAAAAGGTTCCAGTGTCTCGAGATTATTCTCATTCATTCAGCTTTGTCTGCCTGAGTCACAGTCTTCGAGAGAAAACCCCAGCTCCTACAGAAGTGACATCAGCACCAATGCAGTACATATCCTTGACCACAGCCCAAGGGCAAAGGGGTTAAGCACTCCTGCAGAGGGAGGAGTGGAATGGAAGTAAAGTGCTTCAGCTTCATGTCACCACAAGGCCAAGGAATTAATCCTAGGCTCTTAAGTAACTAATTGTGCTGCAGTACAGGACTACACCTACTTGTCTCTTTACCATGGTTATCTTACTAACTTTACGAGAACTGACTCCCAAAGTTCCCTACTGTTTTTAGGACATTTTGCTTGGCAGTCTTTGGCACGATGGAACGGCACACAGTTCACCTTTTCCTTAAAACAATACACTGGGATTGTTCTAAGGCTGCCATCCCCAACCTAATCCAAAAACTACTAGAAGGGTTAGCCTATTACTCCTCTTACATAAACCAGCGAGATGGGATTATAGTCAAGAGGGACCCAGGCTGGGGACAGCTGCATTAAGGACTTTTGTCAAGTTGTTTTAGTGCTTTGTACACCCTGAATTTCTATTAAAGGTTATTTCTGCATAAGTTTCATTATACTTGTTTAACTGGGCTCAATGACACAACTGGATTTCCTGGCATCCTCTCCTCCTTTTCTTAATAACTATGCAATTATCTGTCACTAGAAACAACACAATTATGATTACTCCAGAGGTTCAAACAGTTACAGAAATGAAGTAGTGGAATTTGGGATCAGTTTCTTGGTTGCAGATTTTGGCATCAAGGGAGGACTTGCTTAGATGCACTGATATCACCTAAAGCCAGTTCAAACTCAATGTTTTTACATGAAGGTAACCCACACACTGAGTTCAGTGCTACTGAGTATTGAAAGGATGGGTGCTAATTTGATGTGTACCAAAGTGGGCAATTAACTCAGGTCTGAGTGTCTTACACCGCACACCCAAAACTGTTTTGGAATTGTAAAATATACTCATAATAACCCACTGCACCTTCTTGTGGGGTATAGGGGAACAATTTTGTCATGACCTTCTTTTCTAGCTGTTTTAGGCTCAGGACGGACATTGTGCTAAACATAGAAGTGAACAGAACTGACTTCTGCTTATGAAAAGCAGCTCCTTGGGCCTAAAAAAACTACGACTCTTGAGATTGAGGTTTGAATCCCACTTGAGCATAAAAACCTAGTGGGCAACCTTGACCAAGTCACACTCTCTTAGCCTCAGAGGATGGCAATGGTAAACCCCTTCTGAAGAAACTTGCCAAGAAAACCCTATGACAGGTTCACCTTAGGGTCACTACAAGTAAAAAAAGTATTGGAGGCACACAGGAGGACAAAAGCAAGGCAAAATTGTTTCCATGTGCTCTAGAGGATACTTGGAGGCATTATGAGGGAAAACAATGTTGCAGCATTAGGGAAGGGTCCTCGGAGGCCATAAAAACAGTCTGGAGGGCTCTCATTGTCCCCACCATGATATATATATATATATATATATACCTGAACCAACTAATAGGTGTGTACAATGTGAAAAGGCTACTATAATTACACATCTGAACCCAGACTATTGCCGTCTAAGAATCCATGATGCACTTGGAATTATCATTTTTCACTACAAATTAAACCAGGGATGAACTGAAAACAATGTCACACTATCACAGGGTTCAGCATAAGTGTTTAATCAAAAATACTCAAAGACATGAAGCCCCCTCCAAAATATCCACATGGATTGCATGGATGGGAAGGACTGCAGCTCTAGTCGTTCACCATGTAAACCCATTGCAAACTGATCTTTACCTGAACATTACACAGCCAAAAGAGGCCTACACAGAAGCCTATACTGTCAGCAAAAGTGGCCTATGCATGATTAAGAGTATTTGTTGTTGTGTTCAAGTCGTTCCGAACCTATGGCGACTCTAAGGTGATCCTAACATGGCGTTTTCTTGGCAAGATTTGTTCAGAGTTTTGTCACTGCCTTCCCTGAGGCTGAGAGCATGTGATTTGCCAAAGGTCACCCAGTGGGTTTTGTGGCCTAGTTGGGAATCGAAACCGGATCTCCAGAATCATAGGCAATACTCAAACCACTATGCCACATAGGCTCACTTTAGTGGGAATAGCTAAAAGTACAGAATTGTCTGTGCACTGGACAAATGGCAGCACACCTAAACCCCCCCAAAATTTCCTTACCTCAGGGTGTCTATCCAGGTCACTTAAAGTTAAGTCCTTCTGCAGAATCAACTGACGTGCCTACAAGGAAATTAAAAAGCCAAATAATTTATCAGTCTTCAGGAAGGAGGGAGGATTTCATTTATTACTTCCAAACAGAGTACACTTACTGCATCAATACGATTTGCAAAAGTGCTGACTTACCATTCAGCAATACATTCAATGGGTTTAGTGGGTACCAGAAACTGGATTTAGGCTTTGTATCAGCAGTTGAACCTTGCAATACCCTATTTTTAATTAGTGCTGGAATGAGCACTAATCGTTCAAAAGCATGTGTTCCTTTTTTTTTAATGAAAGGAAAGAAAAACATTAGGAAAAGGATTATCGGGGAGGGGGGGGGGAATCTCAATCAGAAAAATATTAGAAGTATTCAGCTTTCCATGCTTTAACTTCTATTAACTTCTGATAATACTGTATTACCATTACCTTGGCAGAAGAAAAACTAATGATTTATCTTTAATGTCACACTATTATGTACATGGAAAGGGCTATAGCTCAGTGGGTAAAGAATATACAGTGCATTTTTTTTCAAGGTTCAAAGGCCCAAGATCCCACCTTCAGCCTCTGCAACTAGTGCTGGAAAAGACATCTGTATGAAACTGTGGAGAGCAGCTGCCACTCAATGCTGACAATACTAAGCTAAAGGGACCAACTTTCTATAAAGTTATTTCCTATGTTCTTGTGAAACATTTTCATCTTAACTTAAATGTGTCTTTCAACAGAATTTTAAGAAATATGTACATAAAAATGCTGTACAAATAAGCATGTGAATACATGTTTACTTAGAAGTGGATATAAAGTAATCTGCTATGCAAGAAGTTAGTATTGCATGAAGATTAGTAAACAGTGGGGTTTCTTTCCATGCATGGCTGGATTCCTATATAGGGTGTATTCAGATAATTGTATCTTTATGGATTAAGTTGAGATAGAAATATACTTCATGGCTCCACCCTCAACCAACACACTGCTCCTTTCACAACAGCGAGGGGGGGGAGTCTTCCATTAACTATAGCATTACATTTGAAGCAAAAAACTATAGTTGACAGATTCTGAATATACTTGAATATGAAGTGAATTTTAATCCTGGGCTTCTTATCCCAACTTGTTCAGAAACCATTAATCAATTTTCTATTTAGGATGTAACAGGAAATGATATGTCCTGGCCTGTTTCAGCTTGTGGAAAAGGAGGAGTGAAGTGGTTGAATGCCCACTCAGTGTCTCATTCAGATCTTGCCTTGTCATCTGACCAAGCCAAGTAATTGAGTAGGACACGCATGACTGCAACATTGCATGATAGTAGGACAATGTGGATCACATAAGCAACTCATTTTCAAACGCAATTTGCATCTCTGGAAACTCAATGAGAGACATGTTAGTGACAACTATACCATGCCTAAGAAAACAAATGTCAGCATTACCTAACCCAATAAATTCTCTATGCTCAAAGTGGGCTGCCAGCTGTTCTTGGTTGGTAACTTGGGAGATGGAACTCTGGTCCCAGAAGCCCTCTTGTAGGGTCAAGATGTAATAAGAAACAAATCTGCACAGGCCACCTTTCCAATAAGATCCTTTTTAAACAGGGGCCTTTATCTGGGGATCAAGGTAGTTTCTTCTGCCAAGCAAATTCATAGATGCTTTAACACATAAAAATTAGTTACAATAATTATTTCAAAAGACACAAACAACAATACATGCACAATGTTGTGTTGCAAAATGTTCTGCAAATATTATTAATAATCAGTGTCATACAACTTGTTGTTGTGTGACTTCAAGTTATTTCCAACTTATGGTGACCCTAGAACCTATTGTGGGGTTTTCTTGGCAAGTTTCTTCAGAGGGAGTTTGCCCTTGCCATCCTCTTAAATAAATACAGGACATTTAGGAAGTTTTATTTGTTTATCTTCTAAGTGGCAGAAAGCAGGCAACAAATAAGCATGGTGGGCCTTCTAGGGGAGGCCACTCAATAACAAAACCATTTCTCTTGTTGAAGGTAAAGGAGCAAACCTTTGCCCAGTGACCTAAAGGGGGAAAAGCAGAAGCATGGGAACTTCAGAAAAGAGATGTGGACATGGGGATGCACACCATTTCAGAAGACACTTTCATTTTCATTTGATATTTGGAGCCAATGAAGCTAACAAGAGTACTGTACTCATGCACAGGGACCTTTCAAGTTCAACACAGCTGTCCAAGGGTTTTATTTATCTATGCCCATAGATTACACAAATGGATCACCTGGTATCAACATTACCAAGTTCCACAAGTTTTACAAGGCAGTTTTCTGAGATCATAGCCACTCCTGTGCTGTCTGTATTATTCCTTCAATGTTTCATGCATGCAGATATTTTCTGTTGAGTAAACCAACTGTTATGACACAGCATTCTGTACAGTTACACCACTGTTCAAAAGACAGTTAACTGCTCATGTTGTCATTTTACTCATTAAAGCTATAGAAATATACTCTGCACAACCATGAATGCCTTCGAATAGGTGGTGAATTATGAAAAAGGATACACACAGACACAAACACACACACACACAGTTTAGAAGAACATATCCCTGTTTTTTATTATAACAACATTTCCATATTTCCACTGACTTTTGTCGTGCATCATTGCTGAGTAAATTGAGTAAGTTTGATCTAATTATAGAACTACTTTTGAAACTGTCTGAGCTTCCAGGACAGAGTTTGGAAAGTCAATGCTAGTATTTTAAGAATCAATCTTCATAAAATTGTCAGACATAAATAACAACCCAAACTTTTATGTGTGTGTAACAGAACTTGCACCATCTTGGAAAGCTAATGCTTTTAAGTGTCAGATCGACATCTGATAAGTCAAATGATCAAGTTTTCATTGACCACATAGAATCAATGGCCCTATATAGACAGCCAAAATAAAGCTGCTTCGAGTCACTTTGGAGGTATGGTGTTTCAATGATGCTTGTGTCCTAAGAGTCTGGAAGCTGCACTAAAGCTGCACTCCATTCCCTTAAGGAGCGTGGCTTTGGTGCGGCTTCTGGACTCTTAGGATGCATGTGTCATTTAAACAGCATACCTCCAAAGTGACTCAAAGCAGCTTTATTTTGGCTGTCTGTATCAGGCCAATGTTCTCCAAATCTTTCCACACCTGACCAAGATATAGCAAACATTCTTCCAGAATTATCTACTCTGAAATAAACTAAGATCAGAATGAATTGCATTCTGTTCTCCCTGCAAGTCCCCACAGTCTGAAGAACACTTCCCTCAACAAGACAACAACATAAGAGAACCTTTGCTAGGTCCTTGGAGTAAACCAACAAAATATCCCAAATTATTAATAATATCATTATCATTATATTTATTTATATCCCACTTTCCTCCCAAAATGGGGATACAAAGTAGCTTACAAATTCAAAAACGTCTAGTTAAAAACATACAAAAGTGGGCATTAAAATGGAATTAAACTAGTGTAGAATTAAAAACCCACCACTCGTTAAAATGATGAAATGCAATTTAAAAGATAAAAGTGTTTTAAAACACTACATATTAAAACAATTAAAAATCCTAAAACATTAAAACAATAAAAAATAAGACTATATACAGACCCTTAAAACCTCCAAATCTAGCTCGACAGAGCATTAATAGCCCAACCTCAACGATCTGTAACCATCTGCAGTGGCAGCACAGAAATGTTTTAACTTGCCACCAGAAGGACAGCAAGGATAAGGCCATTCTGGCCTCTCAGGTGAGGAAGTTCCAAAACCTCACAATATGGCTATAGCAAGACTTTATGACTAGCTTAGTTGTTAACAAACAGTTGCTAGCTTGTGGCCACACTGAGGCCTGTTACAGACTGCCAAAATAAAGCTGCTTCGGGTCTCTTTGGAGGTATGCTGTTTACATGATGCATGCATCCAAAGAATCCGGAAGATGCACCAAAGCTGCACTCCAGTGCTTAGGAATGGAGTGTGGCTTTGGCGCGACCTCCGGACTCTTAGGACCCATGCATCATTTAAATAGCATACCTCCAAAGAGACTCGAAGCAGCTTTATTTTGGCAGTCTGTAACAGGCCATAGATTCTACCATTAGTACCGTCTTCTGAGCTCTGCTCTTTCTGAAATATGCTAAGATTTAGTATAGCTTGCAGAATTCAGATTAGAAGAGAAACAGTTAAGGGAAAGAAGGCATGCACTCAAGGTGGTTCCTTTCCATCTATGCTGTATTTTTTCACAACTTAGGGCTCCCTCCAATGGTGATATCTGTCAAAGGGTAGTGTTAATGCAGGTTGAGTATCCCTTATCTGAAAAACTCAAAAATCCGAAATCCTTTTCATGGGTAGCTGAGATACTGACACCTTTGCTTTCTGAGAAGCCAATATACACAAACTTTCTTTCATGCACAAGATTATTATAAATATTGTATAAAATTACCTTCAGGCTATGTGTATAAGGTGCATGTGAAACATACATTAATTTCATGTTTAGACCTGGGTCCCATATCCAAGATCTCATTATGTATATTCACATATTCCAAAATCCAGAAAAAACAAAAACACTTCTGGTCCCAAGCACGTCGGATAAGGGATAATTAATCGGTACCTCTTTAATGATGTATGAATTTTCTTTGCCCAGTAATGGTTAAAAGACGGACAAGTAGGGATGTAAGGGGAAGATTTTACCTGAAAAGATGTAGGGATACAAACTATGTTGAGCTTTTCTTGCTTCACTCGCTCCGCTGTAGAGGGAAAATTATTGGGTTTAGTATCTTTTCAAATCAGTATGAACTGTGCATGAGCAATTCATATTAAAAATATTCTTGCTCAGAGTATTCCATTCAAAATATTACCTTTAAGCTTAATTCTGCTTGTGAGGCAGGAAGACAATATTATCTACAAAACCACTGTATTTGTGTGCTTAGCATTTTACCATTTCTATTGGATCAAAACTGTTTCTCCACCCCAATCTTTGATGAAAAGTTTTATTACGTGTGCTTCTTCCAGGCAACAAATGAAGCAAAAAGTATGTCATCTTAGCAAAGCAGCATTGATTCTTCAAAATTTAATAAGGTGTACCAAAGTTAAGAGGGCACACTATGAACCATGGCAAGTCAAATTATTTTTGTAGCTGACATGTTCAACAAGACAACCTTCACTTACATATCCAAGGCTGAGAAATCTACCACATCAAATAATTAGGCAATCTAACAATCGTGATCTGAAGCCAATCTGGAAAGGCTAGTGATGTCTTTAGTATAGCACAGTGCTATTTTGTTTGTATTAGCATTTCCCCTTAATTCTGTATTTTGTCAATATTAAAACTCATCACTTATCAGTTTAATGTACTGCTTATGAAGAGAACTACTGGGTGGAAAAATAAATAAAATAATAGATAATGGAAAAAAAAATATTTCAAGAATTGTAATGACATTTGGAAAGTTCCATGTCTTACTGGGTTTGGGCAAGATAGGAAGTTAACTGGGTGTGATACACATACAGAAAAGGTGCAAAAGAGGTTCCACAAATTATCAAACCTGGTACAGCAAGAGAACCCCCTACTACTACAGCTTTAGGAGTGGAGGAAGAGGAGAGGAGCTGTCAATTGTGACTGTGTTTATGGAATCCTTTTAGTTTCTGTTATCAATCAAGACTGTGTACTTTCTATTGGGGGTTAAAAAATCATTCTCAGCAAACTATAACACAGAGAATAACTGCTTAACATGATCCAGGAGTAGAATTAAAAGATATAGCCCTGTTAGTCTGTAGAATCAGTACGTAGCGAGATCTTGTAGCACCTTTGAGACTAACTGAAAGAAAGCAATTGGCAGCTTGGGCTTTCATAGACTTCACTCTACTTCCTCAGATGCTTTTGAGGAAGTAGACCGAAGTCTACGAAAGCTCATGCTGCCAATTTCTTTCAGTTAGTCTCAAAGGTGCTACAAGATCTCCCTCCCTACAATCCAGAGGAGTTAGTGAACCAGATGGGATTAAACTTAGGGCAGAACTATTTCATTAGCAACTTAAAATTGCTTAAGGAGTTTTATAATAGACCTACAACACCAGTGAGTGCCTGCAACAATGTTATGCCGAGCTTTAAAGAGCCTTCCGAATCTGTGGCCCGCCTAATTTATCAACAGTTGAGTTTTAATCCTTTATAACTAACGTTTCTGTGGAAGGAATGTCAGATAGGACTCAGGTTTTTAACTGTATATGCAGGTATTCAACATTTGTAATTAATATGCAATTCCAATTGGATTAGCTGTGGAAAGATTATGTGCGCTGGAGGAACACAAACAAGCATGCCCTTCTGTATCTATATATCTATCATGCCCCAACCCAAATCCCCATAGACTCCATTCAAGTACATGTAACCAATACAAAAATGCCCAAAATGAACTTGTATTAGTTGAGATTGCAAAGCATTACCTACGGTACATAAAATCAGAGCATTAATGGTATAGTTTGGGACTATGAGTGCTTGTTTAGGGTCCATGATATAAATTACCAGGTCTTAAACTGACCCATCATACAACATCTACACTTACAGAGGTTGACTTACACTTGGGCTTGCTATCTGGCAGCTAGATAGGGATACTTAAAAAGGGCAAAATGCCAAACACTGAGTAAATGCAACCATTTCTGGCATAGCGAACTGCAAAAATACATACCTAGCCTATGTACGGCATGGACGATTGTAGAGCCACTTCCAATTCCGAGGACATGGTTATTCTACAGACAAGGGAAACAGAAACATTTTGCTCCAATCAATATAAAAACTAAGCATTCGTTACGGGGCACATTTTTCATGCATCAGGACCCAAAACCCAGTGTCATCTCCCATCTAAAGAATGCAAACTTACTGATAGTGCTTTAAGAAAAATGAAATGAATGCAACTGGATGTATTGCCTAAATCTATCTTCCCATAAAGACAGGTTAAAAGGTAAGCATGAAATTTCCACTCAGTGATACAGCATCAACACATCTGGTTAAATAGTGTACTTACTAAAACAAGTTGTTAGTATGTTGCTTGTCTTAATGAAGGAAGGAATGATATGCATTTCACAGTTGTCACAGTTACCTTTCATAATTTACTATATCCTTAGATATTATTAGATCTGTGCCTACGAATGGCTCAATCCGACATGATTCTGAGTGGAGCTCAACAAACTCAACTTCCCAGAATTCCACAGCCTTGAACCGTGGAAGTTAAAGGCCCAAAAAGACACTGCAGAAGTAATCCAGTTTGAGACCGCTTTGAGTACCCTGGCTCACTTGCTAGGGAATTCTGGGAACTGTAGCTTTGTGAGACATTTAGCCTCTTCTGTCAAAGAGCTCAGGTGATACAATAAACTACAACTCCCAGGATTCCCTAGCACTGAGCCAAGGCAGTTAAAGCGCTCTCAAACTGGTTTATTTACACAGTGTCTTTTGGACCCTAAGTCAAATGAAACTACAGACACAAGTCTGAAACACACTGAAGAATAAACTCAGTTTGGGACCGCTTTAACTGGCCTGGGTCAGTGCTAGGGAATCCTGGGAGTTGTAGTTTATTGTGGTCTCAGAGCCTCTCTAACAGAGAAGGCTAAGTGTCTCACAAACACTACAGTTCCCAGAACTCCCTAGCATTGAGCCAGGGCAATTAAAGCGGGATCAAACCGGGTTATTTCTCCCGTGTGGACACAGCGCCCATCGCCTCACCTGCACATGGTTATCCACAGCCGCCCGAGCAGCCAGCTTCTTGGCCTCCTCGGTCATGATGGTGCCCTTGCTTCTGCTGCCGAGGTGCCTCCTCTTCTGGAGGTGGGCTCTCCCTGGGACCCCCGTCCCCCGGACCCCGCCTCCTCCTCCGCCTGAGGCCGCCCTGAAGACTAGGAGAGCCACCGGCTCCTTCCCCTGAGGCATGCCGATTAAGGCCCCGCCCGACACCCGGCCCCCTTTCCGCCTCAGGCAAACGAGCAACCGCCTCGCAGAACCAGCCTGGGGAACCTGCTAATAATGATTAACTAAACCGTCCCCTTCGCGCTGAAGGCTCGCCTTGCTCCCCGAGGCGCCTGGGAGTTGTAGTCCGGCGGGGCAGCCTCAGCGCGTAGAAACGCATTGGCGCTGGTTTGCCTCAGGACTACAGTTCCCACAATGCACCGCGGCTGCTCTCAGGGCGGCCCTGGTAACCACCTGAGGGAGGCTTGACTTCTGTGACCATAAAGGACGCTTATGTCGCTTCTTTGGGCGGCATCTGCACTGGGAAAATAACCCAGTTCGACACTGTTTTAACTGCCATGGCTGGATGGGAAAGAATCATGGGTTTTGTAGTTTTTTTGTGGCACCACAGCTCTCTCTCTCTGACAGAGAAGGTTAAATGGCTCACAAAACTATAAATCCTGTAATTCCATAGCATTGAGCCGTGGCAGTTAAAGCGGTATCAACCCGGGTTATTTCTGCAGTGTACATACAACCCAGTCCTTTAGAGCAAACTGCTCTTTTTAAGGTGATTTTGGACTTCAGCTCCCAGAATCCCACACTATTGGCCAACTTGGCTGAGGCTTCTGGGAGTTGAAGTCCATAACCTTCTCTTAAAGAGCACAGTTTGGGGACCACTGCTTTATTTTATTTATAGCCTTTATAACATACAAATAAAACATAGCTAATAGTATTACTGACATGCTAATCATTTCTAGTAATTAGTTATGTTTGTGACCACTGCTTTAGAAGCATAAGTGCCATCAAAAATGAGCACCCATAGAGTCCTAAGCACTGTTTGGAAGCTTTTCTGTGGAAGACATTTTGGATTGTAATTTGTGCATTGATTGTTTATAGATCATTAACAGAATCAGGTAATAGTTTGAGATTATAACTCTGGAGACCAAGGTTCGAATCTTGCGCAAGTCACACTCTCTCAGCCTCAGAGGAAGGCCAGGGTAAACCCCCTCTAAACAAACCTTGCCACGAAAAACCAGTGATAGATTCACCTTAAATCAAAAAGGACTTTAAAAGACATGCACAAAAATCCCACAAAGCAGTAGGATAGAAGCAGCCAAGTTTTTTGCACATGGATAACTTAACACTACTCTTCTTGAGGGAACAATATTTTTCATCTAAATAAATGACGGCGACAACGACAACACAACAGAGTATTTAACACTTTCTCTTCACTGAGCCCAGTGGTACGAAACGCATTGCTGGATTTACAGGTTTTGTGTTTCTTCCTCCATCAGGGACGTAGCTAGGATCTTAGGAAGGGGGGGGGGGTTTCACACAAAGTGCCCCCCTTATAAGGGGGCTTGGGGGCTGGGGCGCAGCAGCACACACCATTTATTTTTCTAATGGGAGGGGGGGGGCGGACCCCAAGAACCCTCCCCCTGGCTACATCCCTGCCTCCATCGCACTGTTCTGGAAGGGTTCTGGAGAACACAAACTACTCCAGAAGCATCACTTTTGAAACGCTTTTATGGCCCTAATAAAAATATTATCCATCTCTGCAGGGTTTTTCTGTTGGGGTTTTTTGGCAATTATTATTGTTATTATTAAGCGTCATACAGTTACTTTGCTCTTTATGAGTAGTCAGGAGGTACTCAAGTGATATGTACATGGATGCATTGTTGAGTTACTTGGACCATATTAATCTGTAGGCTTCCAGAAAGAGTTCTGGCTTTTTCTGCTCTCGAACCCATTTGTCTTTTTGACTATCCATTGGATCCTCAGTACTCTTTTCCAGCACATAATGCATTAATGTTCTTCCTGTCAGTTTTTTTCACTGTCCAGCTCTCACAATTGTGAATGTTTGGGAATACAATATTGGCTTGGAATACCCTTCCTTTAGTGCTCAGAGTTATGGGAATACAATTTTGGCTTGGACTATCTTCACTTTAGTGCTGAGTTATGTCTTTCATAGCTGCCCTTCCTAATAGTCTTCTGATTTCTTGACTACAGTCTCCTTTTTTTAAATCAATATTTCAATTTATTTAGCTCATGTTTATACCACTTTTCCCCCCAGAAAGGGACCCACCCAAGGCAATATTAAAAGGTAGGGGATAAAAAGGTATGGGAACACAAGATTAAAAGGTATGGGAACTCTTTAACTATTTCAATTTTCTCGTTGTCTAGGATGAATTCTTGCAGATCTTCTGTGGCCATGAGGTTTGGGGGGGGGGTCTTTTTTAATTTTTCGTGCTGGCCAATTGGCCGTAATAAAGTTATTATTATTATTATTATTTTAATTTTCAGCATTAATCCAAGGGCCAAGAACACACAAATTTCCCCCATGTCCTACAGTCAGTATTAAAATTCCCTCTTGAGGACCAATATGGCCCTCTATGCAGTTGTACACCTGGCTTAACATAATGCTTTAAACCTGATTAATGATTACAGCACTTTATCCTGTAAGGTGGCAACAATAATAGACTTCCCTTCTTGCATATGGTAAACTGAAAATGGAAGGAAAGTGACTTGACCTAAGGGCCAAACTGGATGGCCTAGGCACCCATGTTTCTCTACTTGTTTATCATGTACTGTATTTTGAAAAGTCGTATGTAGCTGAGAAGAACTTCCTTGGAGCAGCTGACCTTCAGTGGCATGCCATGGCAATCTGTGGCTACCCTGGTTTACTATGGACAAGTAAAGTGTTAGCATACATTGCTCAGTCCCTCCTGTTTGCAGCAGGAATGACTCAACTATCCAGAAGCGGTGGTTGATCAGTGATTTTTTGAAACGGTGCCATCTGGACACAGGCCTGTTCCCTTCGTTCAAACAAATCACAAGAAGAATTCAGGGTTTGTGTTGAGTTTGTTTGTTGTAACTACAGGATCCTAATGGTCAAATATTTGTTGTTTCTGTGCGCCTTCAAGTAATTCCTGATTACTTGATAGGATCCTAAGGAGCCTATCAGACTTTCTTGACACGATTTGTCCAGAGGAGGTTTGCTATTGCCTTCCCTTGAGGCTGAGGGCATGTGACTTGGGTTTATATGGCTGAACAGGGACTCGAACCTTGGTCTCACATAGAGTCCAACACTTTAACTGTTTATGTGTCTTAAGGCTATGGAATTCTGGGAGTTGGGGTTTGTTGTGGGCCCAGAAGCCCACAACAAACTCCAACTCCCAGAATTCCATAGCCTTAAGACACATAAAGAGTTAAAGCGCTGCCAAACCGGGTTATTTCTCCAGTCTGGATGCAGCCAAAAGTACTTAGTATTATTATGTCGCGGCCCCTTTAAGAAAACCCCGCCCCCAACCCGCCTCGGAATGTTGTCGACACTCAAAAACGGCCACGTCGGAAGGATCGGCGTCGCCCAATCAGGAAGGGGCGGGAAAAGGCAGCAGCCAATCGCCGCGCTCCACCCAGCCTCCTTCAATGCTTTTCAATCAAAGGCAGCGTCTCTCCTTCAAACCCAATCGCAGCGGGGCTTGGAAACGCAACCTTTGATTGAAAGTTGGAAGCCTCGTCGCCATTGGCTCAGAGGGGCGTGTTGACAAACATCACGCGTTGGGATAAGGAGGAGGGGCGGATTGGGCAGGGTAGGTTGAGAACGGGGCCGCCGGTACGTGGCCCAAAAGGGGGCGGGGTTATTAAATGAGCGACAAGTTAGGCTGCGGCGGGAGCATGCGCAGTGAGTGCCGAGCTGAGGCTGGAAGGGAGGGAAGGAGCAGAACGGTTTTGGGCGGCGGTGGGGCAGGTGCGGGGTTGGGGAGGCTCCGATGAATTAAGGGCCTGAGACCGGGGCGCGAGGGGGAAGGGCCGCCTCATGCCAGGGCCGCGTGGCCCCAGCCCTCGGCCCGCCCTGGTGCTCCTGGGGCTGCTGCTCCTACCGCTCTGCCTTCCATTAAGGGAGCCAGAGGAGGCGGAGGGGAGCCTAGGGCTTGTTGGCGCTGCCGCCCTCCCGGTGCTGGCCGACGTGACCGTGGAGGACGATGAGACCAGCGGGGTGGCGGAGGAAGGAGGAGGAGGAGGCGGGGAAGCTCCGGCCCGGAGCACCAGCAGCTGCAGGTGAGGACGGTACGACGCGGCGGCTCCTTTCTCTCCGCCTGGGTCCCTTCAGGTGCTGCTGGACTACAACTACGGATGACAGAAGGGAACACACTGCAGGAATAACCCGCTTTAACTGAGTCTAGCTCAGTGCTAGAGAATGCTGGGAACTGTAGTTCGTTATGACACCAGAGGTCTCTCCGGCAGAGAAGGCTAAAGCGCTCCCAAAACTACAGCTCCCAGAATTCTCAACAGCTGCATTGTTTCTCTTCAGTGTGTTTTTGGAGCAGAATTAATAAATTGGGGGAAAATAATAACCAATATGATTTATTTATTTATTTATTGGGAGTATGTATTGTTCCAATATATTCATCTCATGTGAGATTGATTGCTGCAACAGAAAGGAAGGGTAGAAGAATAAAGTGTATTTATAATAATGTAATAATATAATATAATAATATCCCATCTCTTTGTATGATTGAGGCAGCTTCTAACATAAAACCAAAAATACACTCGTCCCTCCATATTTGCGGCTTTGATATTTGCAGATTTGATTATGTTCTCTCTAGGAATATCTAGGTCCTCCGGTGCAACTCTATGGTCAGCTATAACTAAAAGTTGCGCCGAAAGACCTAGAGATTCCTAGAGAGAATAGTATACTAGGCCTTTGTAGCTCCTCCAGCGCAGTTCTATGGTCAGTGTCTGTTGGATGTTGACCACAGAGTAACCCTGGAGGACCTAGAGATTCCTAGAGAAGTGTCCTCTCAGGTTAAAAAACATGGTGTTTTTGTTATTTGCATTTTTTTCCATATTCACAGGGGTCTTGTGGCCCTGACCCTAGCGAATATGGAGGGACAAGTGTACAATAAAATACAGTTGGCCCTTCTTATACACAGATTGTTTTATACACGGATTCAAGCATCTGCAGTTTGAAAATGTTCCAAAAAAGTATAAATTTGAAATATCAAACCTTGATTTTCCATTGTTTATAAGGGACACCATTTTGCTATGTCATTATATTTAATGGGACTTGAGCATCCACAGATTTTGTTATAGACAGGGGATCTTGGAAGCAAACCCCAGTGGATAACAAGGGTCCGCTGTAACCCCACTAATCCTCTCCCCAGAATGAAATCCACAATTTACAATGCATCACATTATAAACACAATTAAAATCATCCATATCGATGAAACAATTAACAAAAGTTGGGAATCATAGGCAATCTTAGGACTGTCCAAATCAGTCCAAAATAGTGAAGGAGTGGACGAATGAATTAAGGGATAGCACTGTTTCTGTGACAGATAACAGAACGGGCCAAAGAGAGATCTCTTCATGTGCCATGAAACCCACTTTGGACAAGTCACACTCTAAGCCCCAGAGGGTCCATCAGTGATACCTTTATTGGCCAACTGAAATGCACACAATACTGTATACTTGTTAGAAGTTTTCAAAGCTCCATGGGCTTCTTCATCAGGCAAGAAGATGTTACAAACCAAACAGGAGGGGGGGGGAAACAATTGGAGATAGTCTTTTGTGGGTTTTTCTGGCTGTGTGGCCATGCTCTATAAGAGTCTATTCCTGATGTTTTGCCAGCATCTATGGCTGGCATCTTCAGAGAATGGTGACATGGAAGAGAGTAATACTGTGTGACCCTGGGAAGGGAGGAGTGATTTCCATCTTAATCCTTGTATTGTTTTGTTATTGAATGGCACCTCCCACCCTGAGGCCTTGCCATCTCTTAAAGGGCACTGAGGACTACTTCAAGTCTAAACAAATCTTGGGGTTCGAGTCCCAGCCCAGCCCAGAACACCTTGTGGGTGACCTGAGGCTCAGCCTCAGGGGAAGGCAATGGTAAAACCTCCTCTGAATAAATCTTACCAAGAAAACCCCATGATAGGTTTACCATAGGTTCGCCATACATTGGAATTGACTAGAAGGCACACAGCCATTATTATCACTGAGGTTGTGCGGCTATTGAGAACCATCATGGCATAGTGGTTTGAGCTTTGGCTGCAA
>NC_056527.1:79434964-79456307 GCF_019175285.1 Sceloporus undulatus | reverse complement strand
CTCAGAGTCTAATTTTCTTCTCGGCCATGAGACTCACTTTGGGCAAGTCACACTCTCTCAGCCTCAGGGGAAGGCAATGGCAAACTACCTCTGGACAAATCTTGCCAAGAAACCCCATGATAGGGTTACCTTACAGTTGTCATAAGGCGGAAATGACTTGAAGACACACAACAACAACGAAGTCCCATCCATTTTGGCGTCTTTTCTTTTCTTCATGATGGGGTTAATGCTCATGTTTTGAAGGATTGCTCATGTTTTGAAGAACATCTCTGTTTTTCCGCCTTGGATGTTGTAGTGTTACAAGAGGAAAGAGTTTATTTTTTATTTTATGTGTACACTGGTACCCCGGGATACGAATGCGCCGCGTTACGAAATTTCCGGGTTACGAAAAAAATCCATTAAAAAAAACTGTTCCGGGTTACGAAGGTTATTTCGGGTTACGAAAAAATTTTTGGTGCTTTTCGGCGCTTTTTCGCACCAAATCGCGGCTTTTGCTATTAGCGCCTATGGGGCTTCGGCTTGCGAATGCTTTTCGGGTTACGAATGGCGCCGCGGAACGAATTAATTTCGTAACCCGGGGGAGCCCTGTATCTTTCAAAATGCTCAACATACATGCCTCTTCTTCCCACTGGTCTCTTTGGGGGTATACTATTTAAATGATGCCAAAGCCACACTCCATTCCTAAGCACTGGAGTGCAGCTTTGGTGCAGCTTCCGGATTTTTAGGATGCATGCATCATTTAAATAGCATACCTCCAAAGAGACCCGAAGCAGTTTTATTTTGGCAGTCTGTAACAGGCCTTATTCTTTAAATGGGAGAGATTGAATTGTTTCTTAGGCTCCAGTCACTTTAAACATTATAGATCAATACATATAATTTTAAGAACATTATTTGGCTTTTTAAATAGCTGTGCTCCATTCTTTTAGATCAGTGATTCCCAAAGTTGGTGGTATGCCCTGCCCCAGGGGGCAATGGAAGATCCAGAGGGCAGTGAGGAGGGGTGGAAGGGGACAACAGAGGGCAGTGAGAAAAAAAGGGGACAGCATGGGGGGGGGACTTCAATCAAAGTACTGGCCTGCAAGAAAGGCAAGTGGAACCAATGGCCTTTAGGACCATGGTGGGGATGAGGAGTTAGAGCACGTGGCGGCATGGAGAAGCGGTGGCAAAAAAGAGCTTTCACATTTGGAACCCTGCCTGAGCTTTGTGAGCTTTGCTGAGGCTTGGCTGGCAGGTTAGGGCTGGGCTGCTGCTCTGGCTTACTTTCATCGCAGGCTGAGAGAAGAGATAGAAGATCTAACATTTCTGTTGGAGAAGACAACTTGAAGCTGTGTGGGGAAGGTAGAGCTCTGGAGAAGGGGCATATGGGGGTCAATTCTTTTCACTGGGGAGAAAAATGTGAAGCTGGCTGAGTCCCTTCCTCACCAGGTAGAAGCTTCTGCCTTTGCTCCTGGTCACCTTGGTAGCAGCAATGAAGCAGTGCCTAAGAGGCCTCTCACCCGCACCAATGAGAGGCTTCTCAGTTGCTGTTCTATCGGCTGCTCAGTCATTTGACTGGCTGCTTGGTCACTACTCCCTTCAAACCGGTTACCCTGGGAGCAGCAACTGAGCTATAAGGCTAGCTCAGGCAAGATGGAGGAGCAGACCTGGGCCACTGCTGCTTCTGTTTCTGTAGTTGCAAATGAGAGGTTGAGGTAGAAAAGAAGGTGGTAGTGAGCTTGGCATGGCTGAGGTAGATGCCGCTGGCGGAGTGGCTGCTGACAAACAGAAGACCTAATATAAAAAATAGGCATTGGGGGCTGCTAGGGTTGTTGCTCAAGATGAAAGGAGGCCATAGCCTGAAAAAGTTTGGGGACCACTACTTTAGAAAATACAAATGACAGTATTTTAGATGAAAAGGCTAGAGAAAGCTGATGCATTGTCTCAGAAGTGAAGTAATTCCAAGGAGTGTGGAGTTGTATTGGCACCCTGCAGGAGTTTGGAGAGCTTCCTCTATCACGCCTTGGATTTTTTTAAAAAACTGAAACCCCAAGGGGGACAGTTTTGTCACTCCAGGCTCTTTAGGGCCCAAGGAAGACTTCTACTTAACCAGGTAGTAAACTGAAAGTCCGGAGGACTCAAAATTGTCTTGGATGCTGCATACACTCTTGGGTAGCCACTTTGCCCATCTCTATTGTGCATGTGTACCTTTAAGTTGCCTGTCAGTTTATGGCTACTGCATTAAATTCATATGGTTTTCTTAGGCAATGAATACTCAAGAGGTAGTTTTGCCAGTTCCTTCCTATACAGCACCTGATATCTGTTGGTGATCTCTTATCCAAGAACTAACCAGAGCTGATCTGGCTTAGCTTCCAAGGTAGATGACGCTGGCGGAATCTGATGCCTTTAGCACATTTAGGCTGGAGCCGTTTTACTTGGATTCATACCTATGGCACCGTTAGAGAACATGCCATCTTAGAAGTACATACAGTCCTAGGGCAAATTCAAAAAACAAAAATAGCGCCCCTGGCTAATTTGTATTTGTGTTCATCAACCACCAGTTGCAACAGGTTATCCTAAGAGAAAGTGGCCACTGACACAAAGCTGGGTGGGGAAGACTCTTCAGTTTTCTTTTTTATGGTTTCTGAATTCTACATTTTTCAAGTGTCTGCATCTTTATCTGCTGCTGCTGCTTATTATTATTATTATTATTAACCTTTATTTATAAAGCGCTGTAAATTTACACAGCGCTGTACATACAATCTTTTTAATTGAACGGTTCCCTGCCCTCAGGCTTACAATCTAAAAAGACACGACACAAAGGGAGTGGTGGTGGGGAAGGGGCCTCTCCAGTAGGATAATACATATAAAATTCAATAAAACAGGCAACAAGAAACATCAAATACAAGTGACAATTATGCAATGCCTGGGAACGCTGCCTGAACAGGATGGTCTTCAACTCCTTGAAGCTGGTTAAAGAAGTGATGGCTCTTGCTTGTGGGGGAAGAAGGTTCCAGGAGTGAGGGGCAGCGAGTGAAAAGGGGCGAATTCGAGATGGGGCAGAGGAAATCCTGGGCTGGGACAGCAGACCTTGACTACCAGAACGGAGGGCCCGAGTGGGAAGGTGAGGAGAAAGAAGGTCTGATAAGTAGGGAGGGGCCAGTCCATGGAGGGCTTTAAACATGGACAGCAGTTTAACTATAAGAAGAGAATCTATTTGGATCTAATGGTAGGATAGTTTTCTTGGTCCCAGGAGTGCCTGGGTCTCAGCTGCTGGTGAGAGCCTCTCTTTCTAGATTCCAACTGGCATTGCTCTGGTCTCTGAGGGAAAAGAAGAGCCACTAGTCACAACTCAATTGTGCCTGTGCCCAAATGGCTGGTGAGAGTTTTCCCCTCTGAATTTCATCTGATATTGTTCTGGTCTCTCTGCAGGAGACAGAGAGTGACCAGCGTCTGATGAACATGATCAACTCCCTCACTGCTTTCCCCCTTTCATTTGTGTTTTATGTTAGACAGACTGTAAGCCTAAGGGCAGGAAATTGTCAAATTAACTGTATGTAAGCCACCTTTAGACTTTTTTGGTTGAAGGGGGGGACTAGAAATACTTGAATAAGAAATAAATAATCTTCCTGACCTGAATCAAGTGGTACTCTCCTCAACAGTGATAGCAGTGTAAGTAAGGAGGAAAGCGGCAAGTTTAAAAGATGGGCTCTTAATGGTGTGTTGTGGCTTTTATGTTTTATGATCTATAATCTTTGAGTGGGCTCATTACAGGCCTACTTCTGACTTAGAAGTCCTCTGCTACCATTACCATGATTTGGTAATAATATAAACATGGGCCTAAATTCATATTAGCTCCAACTGGCTGTTTGAAGATCTCTTCCTCCCTCAAGTGATCCTTCCTGTCTTTCCAACCCACCCTTCAGAGGCCTCTCATTCTTTCACTCTGGGAGTTGTGCAGTTTTCTATACGTTGTGCAGTAACTCACTACACTCTTAGCCAGCATAGCTAGACCTGACCAAAAAATTATGTGTATGAAAAAGTCAGAAACATAACTGTTCTGAAACTTTGAAAATGAATTCAATGGTTGGTAGTCACTGCAGTAGGTCTGGATGAATATGGCCAGTCAGTACAATAACTGGTAGGATAGTTCAGAAAGGTGCTAGCAGAAGGAAACTATGAGAAGTAGGAAGACAATCTTTCTTGTGGTTCTGATGGTTTGGGTTTTGCCAGTGTTGTAATCTGACTGTAAACCTAAGTGTGTGTGTGAGAGAGAGAGTAAGAGAGAAATCAGAGCCTCAGTCACCAGTGTTTTCATGGAGCAGCAACTCTGATTCCTTAGCATACTCATCAGACTAAACTCTTGTACCCTTGGACTTTACTAATATCTTGGATATTGTCAGCTGACACCGCCAGCTAATTGGGGACCCCCCACAACCAGAAAAACCTAACACTGAAGCGAGGATGGTATCCAGCCCATGCCAGTTTTGCAGTCACTAGTTTCATAGCATACCTCAATCTTGCGTAAAAGCACTGCATAAAAATTTGTTTGTATTTTTCCGTAACATGCCTATTTTCCGCAGAATTTGAGCCAAGAACTTCATTGCAAATTTCAGATAAGGGAGAGATGCCAATAATTCTTTGGTCAATTTGTTTCAAAATGTGGAACAAACAAAATCTCCCTACCTCCACAAACTTTCATTCAAGTCAGTCCCTCAGTCTTAGCTGGTTGTTACCAAGAGTAGTGGCTGAATAGAGAATCTCATCTTACACTCTCCTTGTTTGCTTGCTGTGCAGTCCGTCTTAGATCATATCTTTTCTGTCCCTTATCTACTGTGTCCAAAACATAAACTCCAGCTGTAGTTTGTATCTTACCTTGACCAAGGTTAGACACACGAGACTTGTGTATATAATGAATGATTTAATAACAATTTGAGAGAGTAATGTTCTGCAATACTTAACGTATGTGTGAAATTATCCACAAGAAAATTATGTACATTTAATATTTAACTTTTGGTCAACGTAATTGACCAAAATTACGTCCTAAATACATGAGTCTTGGTCATGATATAGCTGGAATTGTCTTGTGACTATAATTGTTCAAGCAAAGTGTAGTACATTTTGACTACAGAACTAGCTATTTGCTGTTGGTTTGAAACAAATTGCACTAATAATAAACTACTTACTGGGAGTTTTTCCCTAAAGAACAAATATTTCAAAGCTTCAGGAAGACTAGAAATGCTTTGCAATGTAGGAATAGAATTTAAAAATGTTGTCTAAAACTAGAAATGCTAGTCAGGACATAATAAATACTTTATTTTATAAGTAGAACATATGTCTGGTCTGCTTATTGGAAGAACATGGCACAACAGTGTGACCCAGATGGGTATTTTCTGGAGCTTTATCTGCATTAATGATGGAAACAATATTCAAAAATATTGTACTATAAATATGTAAGACAGGAACATTTAGGAACATCCTTTGCTGTGCCCAGAATTTGGGGAGCATATGAGAATTCCAAGGCCAATACCAAATACACAGTGTGTATGTGGAGAAGAAAATAAAAGATACCTACAAAATAGTAATTTCATAAAATCATGCTGGATTTTACATACTTGCTAAATAAGCGTTTAGATGTTGCAGAATGATTTAGATTTAGTTTAGATCATCTTTTAGATTGGGGTGCCCAAGTTGGGTAGTACTTTGATCTGGTCACACTGGTTCCACTGAAAGATAAAGAGGGGGAAAAATGGCTTGGGCAGCGATGCTGATAGAGCAGGAAAAATGCAGTTGTATAAAATAGTACCGTAAATTGAGAACTTTGATGTAAATTGACAAATTGAGAACTTGTTTTATGAACAAGATGGCCAGATCCAGAAGCTGAACATTGATGCAATGTCTTCTCATTTCTGGACTTTTTCTTTCTTTGCAGATCATTGGTAATTATAAGTACTTTGGATGGACGGATTGCTGCTCTAGACCCAGAAAACGGTGGTAGAAAACAATGGGACCTAGACGTGGGGTCCGGTTCTCTTGTCTCATCTAGTCTCAGTAAACCAGAGGTAAGTTTACTAGTTGGCCCTCCACTTTTGCAGCTTTAACTCTTGCTGATTTGATTATTTGGGGTTTTGATTAATATGTTTTCTCTAGGAATCTCTTAAGTCCTCCAGCACAATTCTGCTGGAAGATGAATATAGAGTTGTGCTGGAGAACCTAGAAGTTCAAAGATAAAACACTTATCTAGGCATTTGTAGGTTTTCCAGCATGATTCTGTGATCAACTTCTGGCAGATGTTGGCCATAGAGTTGCACTGGAGGACCTGGGGATTCCTAGAGAGTTGTTCTCTTAGGTACAAAGAATAGTGTTTTTTTGATTTGCGGTTTTTCCACATTCAGGGGGTGTCCTTCACCCCTAACCCCAGTGAATGGAGGAACTGCTGTATTTCCAGTCATTTGCTTCTGTGTAAGTTTATTTTTATGATGCTAAAATTCATCATTTGAAGATGATCATGTGAAGAAAGCTGATTCTTACAGCCCAAAGAGAAAATAGAACATGTTTTTTTTTTAAAAAAATCTAATATGTTACAAGAGTATATATGCTAATAGCTTTATCCATAATAAGGTGGAATGTCTAGAACAAAAATTGAACTTTTTTTATAGTTCAAAGCACTCAGTAACATATCAGGTCTTTCAGTTTTCTTGAATTGCAAACATAGAGTTAATATTTTTTCAGCCACCTTAAAGAACTAGTACTGGATGGCAGTCCCAAAGATGTAATAGCTTTGTAAACCAGTGACCAGGGAGATATATAAAATGGCCATATCTGTACCTTCAGTAAATGAGGGGTTTTTGTTTTTGTTTTCCTCTGACATGGTTGCAGGCTAGGCTACTTGGTTTTACAGTAATTCCTGTTGAAATTATTGTTAATAAATGTCCAGCAAATATGGAAAACAAAGCAATGGAATGGAAACGCTCAGTATACATTCCAGTCCTTAAGAAAGGGGACATTGGGAATTGCAAAAAGACACTATCTGCAGCCCAAAAGAAAGAGATGCCTATGGTGGATGACAGATGAAACTCTTCAGGCACATAAGAACAGACAAAGCAAAAGTAAAAAGTGACAGAAATAGAGTCAGAACCCTAAATTAAACTATTCAGTAACTTGTGCATAGGCACAAAGAGAACATCTACAATAATTATTATATAAAAAAGAGGAAAGAGAAATCAAAAAGAGAAATAGAACATGACAACAGAAAAGTGGAACAAGAGACCTCTTCCACAAGATCCAAGAATAATTTAAATCAAGAGAAGGGATGCTCTATGACCAGCAGGGGAACACATGCCATGACAAAGTAAAAATAAAAAGACACTGGGAACAATACGCTGAAGAACTATATAAAAGAAATGAAAGGATGATAGATTCATTCAAGGAATAACTGTTTGAAGATGAACGTACAATTTTAGAAAGTGAAGTCAGAGAAAGGCAGGATGTAAATCCAATAAAATAAATAAATAAAAGTGGAAACTGCACTCATAGCACTTGGGAGAAATAAATCAGGCTTCAAGCTACAGAGACAGTGACTCATCTACACTTTCTAGAATACTCCAGGGTGTCGCCAGAGTATTCTGACCTTGGTTTTGCTCCTGAGCTAGCTTATCCTGTGTACTGTAAATGAGTATCATGCTAGTGCATGTAGCTTGCCCACACTTCCCTTTTTTCAGTAAGTAAAAATATCCAGGAAGGGATAGTTTATTATGACTATTTCTTTGCTAAGTTATTTCATAACTGCAGCTTCTAGTTTTTTTGTTCTTTGTTTTGCATCCATGTTAGATAGAATTGGAAATCAACAACAGATCTGTTTCTGGTTCAAAACTTCTCTCTCGTTTGGGTGGAACAAATCAGGTTCCTTGATTAGGCATCAGCAATAACCCACCATATAGTATAGCTAAATACTTCCTTACTAGCACACAATGAAAACAGAAGATTTGGTCCAGTGGGCAACTGTGACTAGCAAAATCCAGTGTCTGTTTACTCCCAGCTCTTCCTACCTGTCATCCCTGTTCTTATTGAAACACAAGTACAACCATTTTCAAATGAAAAAGTGAAAGTCTTCTGTATTACAGTCATTCCTCAATATCCACGGGGGGGGGGGGGGTCTATTCTGGACACCCCACCCCGACGGATACCAACATCCGTGTGTGATCACAGTAAAAGTGTTGGACAGTTCTGGGTGTTAATTCTTTTTTAAAAAGGTCTAATATTTATAGACTTATGTATAGACTATGTAGTAGAGAGCTCCCTTGTATTTATAAAATACTATATTTCTCTTCCACACTTGACTGCTTGAGTTGGTTAGGGGTTGTGGCAATTTTTGATCAGTGAAATTGAGCAAATACTTGTTTACAGTGATAGTTCATGAGGAATGTGTAAATATCTCATGGTAACCTACTTTCTATTATCAAGATTATTACACACGACTTCCTAGATGACTCATTCTTGCATTAGGAGGTGAGGTAATGCTTTAGTAGAAAGGGAAAGGGGGAGGTGATGTCATTTCTTTATCTAAGTTGCATGCTTCTTCTAATTCTTATTGCCTGCTTTGAAATCCTCTTCTACTTCCTCACAAAAGACATGATTTGTTCCTCCTAATACCTGTGGGAGCATATGTCTCCAATCTTTGCGGAGCTTGTGTTGATCTCATTGATTTATGAATTATTTCTCTTCCTTTCTTTTCCTATGTGAAAAATCAAAGATGGACAAGCCAGGTGAATTCTCTTAGGCTTTTTTGAATGAGAAAAGTCTGATTTTTAAAAAATATTCTTTCTGGATTGGCTTCATGGCCACTGCTGTCACCTAACTAAGAGTAGTAGTATAATCATTCCATTTTACTTTCTGGGTTTTCCACTAAATACTCTGAATGAGCTTTTAGTTATTTATAACAGGAACATCCCCATTTTTTAAAATATTGTAAAGCAACATAATCAATTATTTCTTAGAAGAACACTTGCTTTTTAAAAATATTTTAAGAAGCTGCCTGCACTGATTAACTATGTTTTCTCTGTTGGCTTTCTCTTGCAAAATATAATTTTAGATTACGTTCTGGGTAAAGGATACCTAGCAGTGATATCCATTCAGGCTTTTGTGTCAGCCACCTGGATGACATACCTTTCCATTTGCCACTAATGTGTGCCCCGGCAAATATGGGACATGAGTTACAGTGTAGAGTGCTGTCGTTGTGCGCAGATTGTGTTTTGTCAACCTAACGTGGAATATGCAGACTGTCAGGAATGTTGTCTAAAATGTGGCGCTGACGTTTTCCAGCTTTGTCTTGGCTTTACTGTAGAAGTACATTTCTTCTTCATTGTCTTTGTAACTGTCCTATCTGAGTTGCTTGTACACTTCAGAATTGCAGAAATTACAGAGCTGAGTGATTGTTTGCTGGGAATCCCACCTAGTCCAGCAGATCCACCCATTCACTCACACATATACAATACTAATCTTTCCCCCTTTTCCTTTCCATATGTTGCACCAGTTCCTTCATTAGGAGCATTCTCTTCTTTGATTTGGACAATTTTCTGTTTCAGTGAGCTTTTTGTTCAGCTTCTTATCCTTAAACTGTTCTTAGCTTCAACTACAGTAAAGTCTTCCATTGGCCATCTGTCAATCAGTAAGCCCTGGTTCAAAGTCTTAGGTCAATCAAGTGATGTGTCTCATGTCAAGGGAAGATTCCCCATACTTACGGACATTTCTACTACCTGATTTGCTTAGTTCAGCGGCACAATGTAAAAAGCCTTAGTCATTGTCAAAATTTGCCCCATAATACCATCCAAAGAAGGCCCCTCAGCTTAACCCGCTTTAGTGGGAAAGTGCAAATAAAGCGGCTGAGCTTGCTGACGAAAAGAGGCTTCTGAAACAGCCCCTAGTGCCTTTATTACAATTCCTAATTTCAAAGCCTTCCACAGAACTGAAATCACATTTGTCATCAATGTCAAAGCCATTGAGGGGACAATTTACAGACCCAAAGACAGTTAATTCCTTTTCAATATTGATCCAGACTTTCAGTCTCTTACCGGTTGTCTTTCTACCTCCTCCCATGAGTCATAAGCAGATGGAGCTATCCGCTACAACTATATCACTGTAGCCATCAACTTTGACTTCCTAAAAGAAGGAGGTCACATACAAGGGCAAGGGTGAGCATCCTAGTCCTGCAGTCAGGGCAAATAGTAGCTAAACATAGCTTCTACTAGCTGCTTGTGATAATTGAAAAGAATAATAAGCAGACATCAGTGATCAAAGGCTATACCTAGAGTTGCACATGATTCCAGTTTGCTTGCTTCAGGAACTTGGGGATGCCATCTCTGTATGATCTGGTAGTTTGTTTCATTAAAAACCGGTTTAAAAAACTAACTTTAATACTTGTTGCTGTACCTAAAATACTACTGTATGTTACCTTTCAAAGAACTGAGAGAAAGTCGATCATATGTTTGGAAGTATTTTATCTTTAAAGTATGTGAAGAGTCAAATTTTGTGAACATTGTGCACTTAATAAGACATTTAGACAGGAAAAAGAAGTACTTGTTCAGTTCTTACAGTTAAAGACAGATCTGTGCAACTGAGTAGTAAAAAAAATAATATATGTTTAAAAGTGAATTTTGTTTGGCTCCTTTGGCAAGTGTGAACTGTTAACAATGCCACACATGGCATTGTTGGTTTATTTAGCCACTCTCGCTTCCAACAGGGACAATTCAGCATAGTGTATGCTGTATACATAGACAAAAAGCCAAGTTCCACCAATATCTTCGCTCATCTTACCATGAGAGCTGGGCCACTATTTGTGCATAATTAAAAACCCTCAAATTAGAGTCTGTTCTTTGAAAACTATTCTGTTGAAAACCTTTTGAGCAAGATGTGGCATATAGTCTTGTGACTTCCATATTGAACCAAAAGAACACTTGTAATGCATGAAGGATATTTACAATGAAAAAGTTACCAACCTTGTCAAGAAACTGTATTTGGAGAGATCTTGTAGCACCTTTGAGACTAACTAAAAGAACGAAGTTGGCAGCATGAGCTTTCGTCTGCTTCAGTGTACTTCCTCAGATGCTTTTTGATGTCAGGAACTGCAAGGCTTGTGTGTATTTATAGCCCAAAAACTGTACCGCGATAATGCAAAAATTGTATTCCCCTTGCAGCCTGGTTACACTATCAAAGAATTTTCCAGCCTTGGGCCCATAGATTTTGTTGTACAGCAACTCCAGTAATCTCTGACTATTGGCCAGACTAGCTGGACAGAATGAGAAATGTAATCTAGCAACATCTGATGATATGCTCAGTTGGGATCGGCTGTAATTTAAGTGTTTATATTGCTACATGTCTGAAATGCAATCAGTCTAAGCAATCATCCATTCAGATGCATCAGAATACTGAATATCTCCACTGCTGAAAACTTCACAAGTGTCATCACAACATAAAATTGAAAAATCATCTAGAAAATGAAAGTTGACTCACTATTCAGATGAAGAGAATGGAAATGCTGATGACTAATTTGAGGATGCAAGTAGAAACGCAGTAAAAGTTGACAGTGCTTTGAAAGCAGGCCTGCTGCTTAGTTGTTTCAACTGTCTTTAAAAACTGACTGTTTAAAATAGTTACTGTTACTTTGAATTTCCTTTCCAGTCTGTTTTTTTAATGATGTAATCACAGGCTGTGAAAGCCAAACAAGAATAGATTCATTCATGTTTATGGAAATCTTACTTAAGTGGATCTTTAAATAAAACACCTTAATTTATTATAAGACATTACTTTGGAATAAGTTAACTGATGTTTCTTATTGGCCCGAGTCTTATAATCAGTCTGAATTTTATAATTCCAACCTGCCATAATTTCAGTATTTTTTTCTTATAAAGTTAATTTTTTAAAAATTCCTATGTAACTACCTGACACTATTTCATTAATCAAGTGTGAGATCTTATATACAGAACTCTACTCATTATACCATACTGTCTTTCTTTGTGTGTAAAGACCCTCAGGTTCTAAACCAGTGATGGGGAATCCGTGGGCCGCATGAACTCCATGTGAACAATTTGCATTGAGTGTTTTGAAAGTGCACATCTGGCACTATGGCATTGAGGAAGGGAGAAAAGGTAGTGACTCTACATAAATTGTGAAATCATATAGGCTGTGCAGTTCAGAGGCAAAAATGACAGATGTCCTAGAGTCTAAGCCCAATCCTTTGGGGTGCCAGGAGATAATCTTTGTATCCCCGTTTATTTTGTTTCACTGTTGCCCTAATCATATTTGCTTCATTTTCCTTTACCATTGTCTTCCCATACAATTCCCAGATGATTTAGAAGTGGATGTTAATACTGGTTTCTGATCAAATGCAGTGGCAGTTATAATCCAGCTCATTGAAGTGGTAGCAATGAAGTATAGTGTGCCCTTGTCTTACGCAGGAGATCCATTCGGGATCTCCTCCCCCCCATAAGACAGATTCTGCATATGCTTGATCCCCATTGAAACTAATGGGGCTCGAGTGTGGCGGCGTGTGTGCATGCACCACAGGTGCATGCACCATTTTCTCCTTGTTGCATGGCTTTCAGCATAAGCTGAAAGCCGCATATAGGGTGCCCGCATATGATGCAGGCACACTGTACATATATTTCATCACTGGCTTACTTGTTATTAGATGCTTCCTAATATTTATAGGCAGTGACTAACACCTCTGAGTCGCATGGATGTTGTGTTCTTTATCTTCAGAATTAAATACAATGTTTTCAAAAGTTCTTACAAAATGCATTTTAAAAAATGGGAGACACACTACCTAAATAGAGACATTACTGTATTTTATATATACGTTACTAGCAGCCCAATTTACAGCACATTTTCACTTTCCTTGCTGCTGTTTGGTTCCTAGACATTAATAAGTGGGAATAGTGCATCATATACAGTGTGGTCAATAAAGAGTAGTGCAAAACCGAACAAGAACAGCTTTACTTTTGCACTTTTATGTATTCATTTGGAAAATGGATATGGCTCAAAGCACTATTAATCTCCTTGTGCAGTTCATCCTTTGGTATTTCTCTTTTGCTTAGAACTACATGACAGTGTTCTTGTGAACTGAGTAAAAACGTGTCTCACACAGAGTGGTTTTGCCAACACATAAACAGGTGTTTTCATCCAAATCAGATGCAAAGTGGATTGGTAGCACACTACACATATAAATGGAGGGCATTTATGCTTTATTTTAAACATTAAGACATCTCTGGCATCTGTATGTTTCCCTTTTCACTTTGGCTGATATGTACTAAACTTTTGTTTGCTAGATAAACTCTCTACATTAATATAAAGATACACCAAGTCAAATTAGTATTCATGTTAAATCAATTGCTGAATGAGGAATACATATTTACATATTCCTATTGATTGTTTGGCTATACAGTAGTTGAGATTAGTAGTTGGATTTAGACCTTGTAACTCTGTTTGACATTATATCCCCCACATACATACATTTAAATGGTACTGTATTTGCTTATTAATGTTTTTTAGGTCTTTGGGAATAAAATGATAATACCTTCCTTGGATGGAGACCTTTTCCAGTGGGATCGTGATAGAGGAAGCATGGAAGCTGTTCCTTTCACTGTTGAATCTCTTCTTGAATCATCCTATAGATTTGGTGATGACGTTGTTCTGGTTGGTGGGAAGTCCTTGACAACATATGGGCTGAGTTCATATTCAGGAAAGGTAAAAACCTAACATATGATAGTAGATTTTTTTTTCATGAAAATTAAAGGCTTACATTTCAGAGGAAACATCAAAGAACTATAGATGCTTAGCATTAGATAAGGCAGAAGTATTTCACTTCTGGCCTTTATGTGTATTTTGCTGAAAAAAAGATGCATATATGGCTGTATACTGTACCTTTCAGTACACAGAAATACATACAACGTAGTCGGGAGTGATTTTTTTTCCATTGCTGCTTCTCCTTCATAGTGATTCACACTTACAGTGATTCACACTTACAGATATTGCATCTGTGTCATGCCCTAGTTACAACCCTAGAACTGAGTAGAGTTTGGGGACAGGAGCCCTTTCCCCTCATTGTATGTTCTTCACGGCTTTCAGTTCTTACTGAATTTTTTATGTTACAGAGGACTGTTAGGACTGTTATTAATTTATTTATAACCACCTGTGTTGTTCATTTATTATTTGGAAAATAGGCAAGATATAAATGTTTAAAAATAAAGTATGCATATAGAAAGTAAAGTATGGAAATTTACAGATCACTCAAGAAACTTGAGCGCAGCCTGACAGAGCAGGTGTAATTCAGTTTAATAACAGTAATAATTCTGAATGAGTTTGCCAAGTTGTATCTGGTTTAGGATATTTACCAAATATATTCCAAAGCAGCATAATATTATATTTAAAAGCTATGTTATGTCTTAGGAAGTTTTTGTATTAGTTTGGAACCTTTTCTTAGCACCATATTTTACTGTAAAATCTACACTGACCCACCAGGTTACAAATATAGAAATGGGAGATAGGTGGTATGGAGAAAAGTCATGAATTGTTTGTAATTAGTAATGAAAAGGTTGTACCAAAAGGACTAAGGAGAAATTTTAGAGAAGTAACCTTTCTTCTCACTGCAGGTGAAGTACATTTGCTCAGCGATGGGCTGTCGTCGCTGGGATGATGACGAGATAGAACAGGAAGATATTCTTCTTCTTCACCGAACCCAGAAAACAGTTCGTGCTGTTGGGCCCCGCAGCGGCAATGAAAAGTATGTATCTTAAAATATTATAGTGATTCTGAGGCATATCTGAATGTGGTGTTCCTTCTCTATTTGGAACTAGATGGACACTGCACATGCTATTGTTTTGGTGTGGTATACTAGTATAAGATTTCCTAACATCTAAATGAATTCTGCAGGCAAAATATGGAGTGGATACTATTTGGCAACTCTCTGTATTTATTACCACAGATTAATGTGTAAGTGCTAGCAGTGCTTTGCAATTCCTAGAAATGTGTTTGCTTTTTGTATTAGTTTGTAATCTTTTCTTAGCACCATACTTTACTTTTCAAAAAAGATAACTGTTTTTAATTATTCTCTGGGATAACTACTAGGCTGTAGAAAAGTTCTTTGTGAACTCAGAATTTCTTGATCAAAATAAATAAATGTCTTGCTATCTTTTTAGTTCAGTTCTGATTAACAGGCTTGCATTACTTCAGAAATGTCAGTACATCTTCCATTACACAAATTAAAAATGGGATTAATTTGGAGGCACAGTCTTGAACTTTTGTTTGTTTCTTTGTTTTTAACTTTTAAAGGTGGAATTTTAGTGTTGGTCACTTTGAGCTGCGCTATGTTCCAGACGCAGAAACAGGAGTGGGATTTATTGAAGGCAATTTAAAATCAAATCTAAACAAAGATGATTCTAAAATTATTTCGGACGTGGAAGAACAGGAGGCTGTAATGGAGGATACAGTGATAAAGGTCTCAGTAGCGGACTGGAAGGTTATGGCATTTAATAAGCAGGGAGGACATCTGGAATGGGAATATCAGGTACTGAAGATGACACATGTTAATAATACTGCAGCACTGTCCCAGTTTTCCTTGCTTTTTTGCATTAGAGGTCTTTGTGACAATTAGGGTTTGCTGCTGTTCAGTAATAATAATAATCTAAAGAGAGCTCATAAAAAGCTGTGCACTGAAAAGATTTGGTCACAGAAAAAATATATTGCGGTGATCTTAATATACCTTATTTATATCTGCAGTTTTGTGCCCCAGTTGCTTCTGCATGGCTTGTTAAAGATGGCAAAGTAATTCCAATCAGTCTCTTTGATGATACAAGCTACACCTCTGGTAGTGATAACGTAGAAGATGAAGATCTTATGGAAGCTGCAAGAGGAGCTACTGAGTCCAGTGTCTATTTAGGTGTGATGTCTACTTATGTAATCCTTATTTATTTATATCTCATGTTTTACCCCGCAAGTGCATTTTAAAGTTGCAGACAATAAGACACATAATTGGAAAAACATATAAGAGTAAATGAACACAAGTTTAAAGAAAATTAAAAACAAATCAACAAACAACAACCACCCAGATTTGAACTCAGCTGTCAAAGGCTTGCTAAATACAGTCGCCCCTCCTTTCTTGCAGAGTTGAGGTCCACTGTCTTGAATATTCATGGAGGGTGACTTCTTTATTTTCAGTGGGTTGTGCGTTTGCCGGCACATGCTCCATTCAAGCCTATGGGGCTTGTATATAGGCAAGTCTCCGTTTTTGCGGGGGGTCTTCCAGAATGGATCCCCCACGAAAATGGAGGGCCAACTGTAAACAGATTTTTGTGCTCTGTATGCTACCTGTAAGCATCCACAGTCAGAAGTCTGGCTACAGAATTTTGCACCAGTTGGGAGTTTCTGAATGCTTTTCAAAAGCATCCCTATGCAAAGGTCAATAGATCTTTAATTACTGGAGAGAAAAATAATTGATGACGGTGCAGGTGCATAAGTAATAGAATAGAACAAATTCTTTCCCGTCAGCAATGTTGTGTGCTAGGTCATCAAATGAGGTAAACTTGCTTCAGATTTTCTGCAACCCAGGTTGCCATTCCACTTGATTCATCAGCACCAGTTCCCTGGAAAAATGTGGGAACTCTGCTTTGGCTCTGCTTAATGGAAGAAGACAGTCTGAAGAGATCATGTCTGATCCTGGGAGTTTTACCCATTCCAGAGGCCAGCTGGGGTTTCTGTAGAAATGCTTCCTCACATGGCAGGAAAATCCTCCAAAAGCTGTCAACAGACCATCTGGGTCCATTAGCGTTCTGGGGTGGACCATCTTAATTAGCCTCCAGCCAATACAGAGGCACCAAGTCATATGACCAATAAAGAAGCGATTTGTCCAAGATATCAGGGTTAGAGAGTTCTCTGTATCCAGATCATCATCAGACTACCCAGGAAAGAGAAGCTTGTCTCTGCAAAATGAGTAGAGCCAGATGGCAAATATGACTGGTCTGTTTTTGCTATGGAGGTCATGATGTTCTGACCCATTCCCAGTAGGGCATCATTCAGCTGAATGTTGAAATTGCCCAAACACATTCTGATGGGATTTTAGTGCAACTCTGACTCGGTCAAGAAGGGTTATTAATGTCTAATTAGTTGGGTGGTACCTCTATTTGGTCTTGGGTACCAACCTTCAGTTACTCACAGATTGTGGGACAGGACAACTGTGGATGAAATGGAACCATGCTAGACCAATGCAGCTCCACTTCCCTGCCACACACAGTCCACATTCACCCATACCCCAATCTTGCCTATTACATATTGAACATAGATCAGTGGATCAGAGATTTGTGTCCATTACAGTCTCTTCTAGCCAATTCTTTGTTTATTGAAAATTTGAAAACAAACTGTGAATTGGTTTAGGTTAATGATGCATAAATTCAGCAGCAACAACAAAAAAAATATCTTAGGCATGCCTTGTTGATACAATCTTTGCTGTTGTAGTACATGCATCGTCCTTGTCAAAAAGTCTGTGTATTATTGTGAACAGTGTTTTTATATCAGATGTCTTTAAAATAGGTGAACATGTTCATTGTGATAAAATGTTTTACAACAGAAATGTTGCTTTCCATTTTGGGGGAGCCTGATGCTGAGGACTTCTTAGCCTAAATAAATTCATGGAATTTATAGAGGGATAAACCAAACTGGGTTCTTCCCTTTTGGTATTACCTCACCTTCTGGAATTTCTGTAAATGTTGTAGGAACTTTATATATTTGTTTGATCAGATTTCTACACACTTCCAGTGGGTCTAGGATGTAGCAGCAGTTCTGCTGCTGTAGGACAGTAAAATGAAGAGCCTTCATTCTTTTCAAATGATCTAGCATTTGGGAATCCTGTCAGATACTGGTAGAGGAGGAGTTTCCCTGTGAAGAGAGAATTTCACTTCTCTCATGGCACTGGTGAATGCCCTTCAGTCATTAGGCTATCAGTGGGGAACAGTGGTCTCCAGTATGGGTTGTCTTCCTTGAACTCTGCATGTTTTAAACCATTCAAACACTGCTGCTTCCTCCCAAGATTCAGCTAGACAGTAGATTACAGTGTCTGTCCTTGATAAAATCACCAGTTTTTGCATGATTTTAAAGGTGATCTGACATGCCACTTTTCTCTTGGGAATATGTTGAGCCCCTGTAATGCCTTTATGAATGTTAGAGAAGGCAACACTTAAATGCTAAGACTAGTATGGTATTTGATTTATTTTGCAGGTATGTATGGAGGTCAACTGTACCTTCAGTCATCAGTCAGAATTTCTGACAAGTTCCCAACCAATCCTAAGGCTTTGGAGTCCAGGAATGATAAGGCAGTCATTCCTTTGCCCATAATCAAGTGGAAACCCTTGATTCGTAAGTAATTGTTCCTTCAATTCTTTTTTTCCTCCCCATACTGGAAGGAGATAGAACATAGCTTCATAGGAAAATGTATTTACCAAATTACTATATCAATATTTTGTCCGTTTTGTATTTCTTACAAATTTGCATTTTGTATTGGCTATTTCATCACATTTTCAAAATGGAGTAGTGTTCTTTTTGTCAAAAGAAGCATGCCTTTTGTTGTTGAGAAGTAACATAACATGGAGTTACTACATTCCAATAGTAACCAGTTTCTTTAATAAATGCATTTTCCGTGAAGCACTGAGTTGGAAAATTTACTGGTTTGATGACCTTAGATAGTCTCTTACATTTCTTAAAGATTTCTGTAAAATATTTTTTTTTCTGCAGAAGTACATCACTACTAATAGACCTTTCCCATTTGGAGCCATTTGGCTATTTGTTCATTATAATATGTGAAAGTGGACTAAATGAAAGGACAGAAGTATGTTTTAAAGCTCTTACTCACTGAGGCTGTATCTGCATGGCAAACATAACCTAGTTTGATACCACTTTAACTACCATGGGTCATGCTGTAGAATTCTGGGATTTGTAGTTTGTTGCACCAGAGCAAAGCTCTGGCTCAGCAACAAACTACAGTTTCCAGACTTGCCCAGCATGACACAGTCTTTAAAATCTATTCTAAACTGATCAGCTTCTATTAATTCTAAATAGCTTATTCCTCTCTGAACAAGGTATTTAGAATTACTGAATAAGGTATATGTACATATATGGAGAACATTTTTAAACACTTTTATTCAAATGTAGTTAGTTAAATAGGACAAGACAAATGGCTAAATTATAAATAAGATGTCAGGGAATGATGTGAGTTTTAGGGTGCAAGAGGGCATGAGAAAATTTTGACCTGAAGCAATCATATACAGTAGGCCCCCATCATTCACTGGTGCAAGCCCCCTGTGAAAGTGCAAATAAAAAAAGACTTTTTAAAAAAGAAAAAAAAGAACTTCTAAAAGAATTTCTCTAAGAATCTCTAGGTCCTCCAGTGCAACTCTTGTGGTTAGCGTCTGCTAGAAGCTAACCATACTGTTGTGCTGGAGGACCTATAAATGCCTAGAGAAGTATTTCTCTGGAAATTTCTAGTTCCTCCAACACAACCTTTTGCAGATGGTGACCATAGAGTTGTACTGGAGGACCTAGGGATTTCTGGAGAGAACATATTAATAAAATCCGTTAATAATCAAATCTGCAAAAGTCAAAGATGCACCTGTGGAGGGCCAACTGTAATCTTAACAGTTTAAATAAATTAGAATTTAAATGATCAATGCTTGGGTGCTTCTCTCTCTTCTGGAAATTCCTACTTTAGTGGTTCTTTTTTCTTGGAAAAACAAGCAAAAGTACCGTAACATCATTTTTTGCAGTGCTGTCCACAATCAGTGGGTTAATAGTTTTAATATTTCAGCATGGAAAACTTGACTTTCTTTTCTAGACTCTCCATCTAGAACTCCTGTGCTTGTGGGATCTGATGAGTTTGACAAATGCCTCAGCAATGACAAGTTTTCTCATGAAGAGTACAGTAATGGTGCCCTTTCAGTCCTGCAGTATCCATATGGTGAGTCTTAATCATGCTTTGGTGTCAGTGGTAGCTTGAAATGGTTACACAGACACACAGAGCTAGGGACCCATTTATTTATTTATTTTTACAAAAAGCAAACTTATGCATTAATCTGTGAAAACTTGATTATTGTAATAATCATTTAACTCGGTGGAATCCTAACTATGTTTTGAAGAGTCTGTCTTCTGAATATTGGAAAATTGTGTCTGTCCTGAATAGAACTTGGGTCAAAGAGGCACACTGGGTAGTTCCTACCCAGAGCCAACCCATGTCACGTCACAAAAGTAGTATTGAAAAAGAGAGAGGTTGTCAAAATTTATTTCTGGGATGATATACAAGTCTGCATTAAAGGGAGAGGAATGAATAAAACATCTCACTGAACGTCCCTAAAGCTAGACAAATTCTTTGGATTCCTGTCTTTGTTTGCCACATGTTTTGACATTTAGCAACTTCAGAAGAACAGTTTTATTTATTAAGAAATTAGAGTTTGTAGATTTTAAAAGCACTTAAATTATTATTACTATTTTGTGGGATTTTTTCAAAACCTAGATAATGGCTATTTCTTGCCCTACTACTCAAGAGAGAGGAATAAGCGAAGCACTCAGATCACAGTCAGGTTTTCTGAGAGCATGAACTACAAGAATATCCGTAAAAAAGATCCCATTCTGCTTCTGCATTGGTGGAAAGAAATTGTTTGCACCATCTTATTCTGCATTGTGGCAACTACCGTCATTGTGCGTAGGCTTTTCCATCCCCATTCTCGCAACCGAGTAAGTAGAATTATTTGATTTTGAAGTTTAATTGTGAAAATCTTTGGAAGCTTTTTGTGTCTGGGTATGATATATAGGAAATCAATTCAAGTTTAATGGCTGCTAAAATACATAATTTTTGAAGCTTGAAGATTATTACTTTTAAAATGCCAAATATATGTAGTCCAGATAAGTGTACAGAAGACTTTCCACTTTGAATTGTGCTTCCATACTGCAGATGAGTAGCAGTGGGTTTGAGGAGAAGCATAGTCTATACACAGCAGTGGATGTACTGCACTTTTTAGCATCTTTCTATGTAATTACCTTTAAAAAATCAGTGAATGGTTAAGATAGAAACGATAAGGTTTGAAACGCTTTGGAGAAGGAGAAAAGATACATACTGTACAGTGGTGCCTCGGGTTACAAAAGTAATTCGTTCCGCGGCCGCTTTCGTAACCCGAAAAGCCTTCGTAAGCCGAATTGCCATAGGCGCTAATGGGGAAAAGCCGCGTTTCGTGCGAAAAAGCCGAAAAAAGCACCAAAAATTTTCTTCGTAACCCGAAAAAACATTCGTTACCCGGAACAATGATTTCCAATGTGATTTTTTCGTATCCCGAAAATT
>NC_056527.1:79410480-79434864 GCF_019175285.1 Sceloporus undulatus | reverse complement strand
AGCCGCGTTTCGTGCGAAAAAGCCGAAAAAAGCACCAAAAATTTTCTTCGTAACCCGAAAAAACATTCGTAACCCGGAACAATGATTTCCAATGGGATTTTTTTGTATCCCGAAAATTTCGTTACCTGGGTATTTCGTATCCCGAGGTACCACTGTATAATGTTGTTACCTAAAAAATACCCTTCCAGATGTAATGTACCAACTGCTACATAAAATCATCATGGTGATTTATTGAATCCCTTTTAAACAAGTGAGTGGTGACACCATTCCCTTTCTTAATGCTCATATTATCTTTCAACTTAATAAAGTGGTTTTTCATGTTTCCAAAGCTGAGCAGAAAGTCTTATGCTGGGATCACTTCAGGGAGGGAGAATTCAACTAGTAAAATGCTGATAACACTCAGCTCCACTTCTCCTTGCCATTGGAGTTAGCTGGGGCTGTGCAGATGCTGGACCAATGCCTGCATGCTGTAATGGGCTAGATGAAGGCTGGTAAACTGAAGTTGAATTCCAGCCAGTGAATGTCTCTGAGGGGAGTGCAGGGAGCTTGGCCCGCACAGGTGACACCACTGCTCCTCAGACATCTGCCTTTGGGCAGAATTGGGCTGTAGCATCCGCCTGTTTCTCTTTAAAATGCTGAAGAGATGGTGTGAGTGGGGTACGGCTCCATGGGAGGAGAAAAAAGAGGCTCCAGGTTTGTTTTTAATTAAACATTTAATTTTTAAAAAAAAATTTTAAATTATTTTTTTATTCTTTCAAATACATGTTAGTCTCAATCTTGCTTGGTTGTGAATGATGTTTTCTTATCCATCAGCAGCGAAAGGAGTCTGAAACCCAATGTCAGACAGACACGAAATATGAAGTTGCTGCAGGACAGGCTAAAGATAACACCTGGGCTGACTTTAACAACTCTGGCTATGTATCAAGGTAAAAGCAAGCATTTGAGTTTGGTAAAAAGCATACATTGCCCAAGCTTTAAAGGGAGGAGAGGGTGCTATTTAATCAGCTTTCAGTTTCATTAACTGTCGTATGCATTTTCTCTTGAGGAGAGAGCTGTCATTTTTTTCTGAGTAGATTACTGCACTACACTTTTATAGTGCTGCTATTCCACTTTTACTGCTCTGGTTGCCTCCTGTTGCATTCTGTGATTTGCAGTTGAGGGAGAGGCATTTAGAATTCTCAGCCAGAGAACTCTTAGGCGTCACTCAACTACAAGCCTCAGAATGCAACAGGAGGTAGCCAGAGCTGTAAAAGTGGAATAGCAGTACTATTAGAGTGTAGTGAAGTAATGTGGAAAGTCCCCTCTTTCCAGAACTGATGTGCTATGCTACACAACAAGCCATTCCCAAGTTTCACAGGAACTTCAGAAGTGATGTCTTACAGAGCTTAGGAAACTGTTGTTGAAAAAATAATAGATGGAAAGTAATGTTTTTATGCATCACGTTGGCATCTGAATAGTGGTGCTTAAATCTAGAGGTGGTAACTAAAATATTAAGGTGATAGTAACAATAGATGAGATTAAGATTTAAAATTACCATTTCCAATAAATAAGGGATCATAGCCAGGATTTGAGTATTGCTTTTATGAGAAGCATTTTTTTTTCTTCATTAAAAACTACCTTAATTGCAAGAAGTTACAGTGCAAAGTAATGAATGGCCATATTCCATTGTTAGAGCATATGGTCTTTATTCAAAAAGTCTCAATATCAATCTCCTACTGGGACTCAGACTGTTCTCTGAAACAGCTTCCTTGGGTCCTATGTCAAGAGAAATGCAGACGCGCCCCCCCCCCCCAGTTCATCCCATTATGGAAATACAAGCTAATTCTTCAACAGTCTAGTTTTAAAAAGCCTTCTACCAAGGAGATTGGCAGAGGAAGCACACTTCTGTCAGGCTTTCATTTTTGTGTAGAAGGAAATCACTTTCCTTCGGAGCTAGCACAAAAAGGAAGAAAATTGTCAGAGGAGACAGAAAGTGATCTGTTGCTGCTCCATCAGAATGTTCAATCATCTACACTGAATTTCTGTTCACCTGGACCTAGCAGGTGCATTGTTCAGCATAAAGTGTTGCATACCTCAACTATAAGTTGACCTCATGTATCAGTCGAGGCCAAGTTTTGGGACCAAAATTATGGATTTTGATACGACTCATGGATAAGTCGAGGGTAAAATGTAGGGTCACGTAACAAAGGATTTAAAGGATGAAGCAAATGAAAACAGTGTCAAAGAACTTACAATATTCCAGCAAGCATAACTGTTTGTGCTCACAATAAAGGGTGGGTGGATGAGAGAATAGAGGTGGGTCAATGCTTCCGGGACAGAGTATAATCTTGCTTTTCACCAGAGGCTGGTTCCTTTTTTAAAATAAGAGTCAAAGTACAGTACTAACATTAACTCATGGATAAGTCGGCTTTTGGGGTCAATTTTTGACTAAAATTTCTAGACTTATACATGAATATATTCAATAAGTGAACAACAAACATTTCTTTAAAAAGATAGTCAGGTGTTGATTATGTGTCATTTCTTGCAGATATCTAACAGATTTTGAACCAATTCAGTGTTTGGGTCGTGGGGGATTTGGAGTAGTTTTTGAAGCCAGAAACAAAGTAGATGATTGTAACTATGCTATTAAAAGAATCCGTCTACCAAATAGGTAAATATTTTGTTTTAGTTATGTTTATGTAATATGCCACTAGATGGCACAGTTGTTCCCTTAACGGTAGTCATCTTTTCTTTTTATTCTCAATTTATCCAGCAGATCAAAGTGGCTTTTAAAATTGTAAAAATTACATCATCAAATATAGTAAGGGTTAAAATTGCTAACATGAGTATTTTCTGTGTGCATACTTGAAAAGTTCAGTGGTCACCAGGAGTGGAGGAGGAACTTTTTCTCCCCTATCCATTGTAGCCGAATATGGGATGCTTCTGATTTTAGGAGGAATTGAGAAGAGCATGTGTGTTTGATAGAGACATAGTGCTTGTGTCACAACTGGTGATTTGGTTTCCCAGCCTTTAAAATGATAATACCAACAGCTGGCAGTACTCCTTTTCAGCCAGTTCATATAAATTATTTTTTGGACCTACTATTGCATTTGGATCCTTTTACTATGACCATGCCAGGTAGTGGTTGTCCCAGCTTAATCACTACTGAACCTTTTTTTGACTTGCAATTTTACTTTCTAAAATTTTAGGGAACAGGCTCGTGAGAAGGTGATGCGTGAAGTTAAAGCCTTAGCAAAGCTTGAACATCCTTGTATTGTTCGTTATTTCAATGCTTGGCTAGAAGCACCACCTGAGAGCTGGCAAGAAAAAATGGACAAACTGTGGCTAAAAGATGAAAGGTATCTCTTTTGGTTCTTGGAAAGTGTCTTCATTTATGAAAACATTCTGTAGATAATGTATTGTGTTCTAGAAGACGAAGACAGGACAGAACTCTGCATTTACTCTGCATTTAATGTTACCAGTGCCTTGGAGTACAATATTTGACTCTGGCTATTTATTGATATCAGATTTTGGGAATAGGGTCACAAGAGTGCTATTTCACAGGAAGCCCTGACACATTCCTATAGAAGTGCTCAAAGGATATTCCTTGTATGCGGTTATGTGTACTTTTAAAGTCGGAAAATTAATAAGGGGGAAAAGTACTTGGTGATGATTTGTAATAAAAAAGATAATTTACTTTACGTTAAACTTATTTAATTGTGAGTTTTTCATAAGAAAATACAAAGCTGTGCTCCTCTTTTTATTTAGCCAGTGCATTTTAAGATGAACTAAAATTTTGTATTTTTTCATTCCCTCTCTGTGTTCTTTTTAAAAGTATTGATTGGCCACTCAGTTCTCCCAGTCCAATGGAAGTGCCAACATTTAAAATTAGAACTGAGCCATTTTCTGCAAAGGAGCAGATTGAAGTTATTGCTACACCTATAGAAAGGAAGACCTTACTCTCTGTTGGGATACCTTGTGGCCAATCAGATTCATCAGAGAGCCAATTTTCCCCCCTGGAGTTCTCTTCTGTTGATAACAGAGACTTGAGCCAGATGGCAGATCCTTTGTCAAACATGAAAGACAGCCTCCTCACTGACTGTGATATAGAGCATAGTACAGTTGATGAAAATGATCCTGGACATTCCTTTGAACTTTGTCTTCCAGCTGCACCAAAAGTAAGGGTGAGGGAAAGGACCTCTTCATCTATTGTTTTTGAAGACTCTGGTTGTGACAATGCTTCTAGTAAAAAGGAAAACACTGGTGATTTACTTGAGGATAGCCACTCTGGAGATAAAGAACCAAGCACAAAAGGATGTAGTAATAGGATGTCGTCATCAGCAAGTCCTTTGTCTGTTTCTCCACCAAGACCAACAACATTAAGTTTGGACCTCTCTAAGAATTCTGTACGAAAACCCATGCCTACTACACCAAAAGTGTACCTTTACATCCAGATGCAACTCTGTAGGAAGGAAAACCTCAAAGACTGGATGAGCACAAGATGTACTATAGAGGAAAGGGAACGGACAGAGTGCCTGTTGATATTCTTACAGATAGCAGAAGCTGTTCAGTTCTTGCATAGCAAAGGATTAATGCATCGAGACCTCAAGGTTTGTATTGAAAACAACACTCTATGACAATATTTTTTTTCTGACCCCAGCACAAACTGCCAGGTTGCCTTGTGTCTACTTGGAAACACTATGTATTTCTCATGGGGGGGGGGCATTGCTATTTGTCCTTAATTTGTTAGCTGTGTAAAAAATCCAGATGGAAGACATGAAAGATACCAAGCATCCCACACGCAGGCCTTGAGTGGATGATCCAAAATATGAATGGGCAGTTGCAGCACAATACTCCCACACTAACCTATACTTCTTCCTTGTGGAATTTCACCACATTGGTTTTTAAAGAGAACTGTGCTTTTGACACAGCTTTGAGAAGACATTTGAAATGTTCTGAATAGGATGATACAATAAATTGTACAGCAATAAATTTTACGCTGCTTTACAACTGTTCCTTCTAGCATGGTTCACTGTATCACGGCATTGATCATTAAAATGCTATGATTGTTAAAATTCCAAAATTTTGCCTCCCTTGATTGTCTGTGTGAGGCATGCTTATCTTCTAAAAAGAACTTGAATATTAATAGCAAAATGGGGCAGAATGAAATAAGAGGAAGTGTGTTAAGAACACAGTTGTATGTTATTTTTATTGTGCTTTATAATGTTTGCTTTTTTTAGATTTGTTGATGTGGCTATGATTAGGATAATCTAAGCGTAGTTGTATCTTAGACTATGAAACTCCTTCCCAAGGAAGGCCCAGTTGGCCCTCTCCCTGCTCTCTTTTTGCTAATAGGCAAAGACCTTTTTATTTGAATAGATCTTCAGTTTATAACTAATCAGAGCAGAAGGGTTTTTTTTAATGAGGTGTGGTCCAATGTTTACTATGGTCTGAATGTGTTTTAAACTTTTAATTTAATGTTTTAATTTGATACTTTTTAATAGCTTAAATGATATAACTGAGAGAGAGCATGCTATATTTGTTTTTAAATTCCATCGTAGGGTACTTTGGGTCCCATATTGGAAGGAAGGTGGAATGTAAATTAAATAAATACTGGTTGCCTCTTGTTCTCTTAAGGTAGGATGTTTATATATAGGTTTGTTTGTTTGTTTTTTAGGGAGGAAAAACACCCCCAAGGGCCTGGTTGCAGTTGTGCATGCTTTACAACAGCTGTGATCTGGCCAGTTAGGCTGAAGAATAGGAGTTATAGCCACCATAGAGAAGTCTCATTCAGGAGAGGCAGTGTGAAAAACACAAATTTTCTCTCCCTCTCTTTTTGGTCTTTGCTAGTTGTGATATATTTTGCCTTTTGGAAAAGAGAGGAAACAAAGAGTGGTAGAGTTCACACATGGGGAAAAGGTAATGAGCTAAGTAGACATAGGAAATGTGGATAATATGCTATTTTAATCTCTATGTGTGTTTACTTGTTTATTTTCTAGCCTTCCAACATATTTTTCACAATGGATGATATAGTAAAAGTTGGGGATTTCGGGCTAGTGACTGCAATGGACCAAGATGAGGAGGAACAGTCTGTTCTAACACCAATGCCAACATATGATAGGCACACTGGACAAGTTGGGACCAAGCTTTACATGAGTCCAGAACAGGTGCGTTCTGTGCCTCACTCTTCAGCTCTCATAAAAGAATATTTTATAATGTCTTTTTTGGCTATGACTATGACAGTGTGGTGTAGTGGTTTGAGCATTGGGCTACGACTCTGGAGATCAGGGTTTGATTCCCAACTTGAGCATAAAAACCCAGTAGGTGACCATGGGCAAGTCACACTCTCTCAGTTTCAAATGGCAATGGCAAATCCCTCTGAAGGAACTTGCCAAAAAAAAACTCCATGTCAGGATCGTCTTAAGGTCCCCATAAGTAAAAAATTACTTGAGACCACACATCAAGAACAAATGACATATCAGCCTGTTTTGAATCTTTTAAGATGTTTGTGGCGTTGGTTGTGTTGAAACAATATAGTCCTGAGTCCTGTTAATTAATTAGAGCAGATCCATTGAGTTAATTGTTGACTACTGCACCAGTACATAGTTAGATCCCATTGAAACAATCCAATGAGTATCCAGTTTGTTTGGGGGTGGGGGCAACTGGCTTGCATGTTGTAAACCACTTAGAGACTGCTTAGTTCAGTATGAAGCAGTATAGAAATGTAAATGTTATTGTTTTTTTCCCTCTGTTCATAAAATTCCCAAGCAAGCTAACATGTCAAAGACTATGCATGTTAAACAGCCACAGAGTTATGGGTCAACTGTATGTATTTGAAAACCAGGGTAGGGAGGGAACAATGGTGTATCCTGAACAAGTACTAAGCCAGCTGGTCGACATATCCTCCATTAATATATTTATTTATTTATTAAATATCCTGCCTTTCTACCAGCAACATTGTTCATATGTTGTGGAACCCTCTTGTTCTTCAGACTTTGGTGTGAATCTCAGTTAGAAAAGATCTACTATTTTCATTAAAGTATTTTGTATTTTTGAACAATTCCTCAGTGACCTTCTTTTGGCTAAAATTGCATCAGCACTCCCATCTGAGGTTGATATTCAGTTCAGTTATCTTTATTTGCACTTAATAGACCATAAAATCAAGAAAATCATATTATATATTAGAATGAGTGATTCACTTCAATACAGTGGTAAAAGTAAGATGTACGGGCTAAATAGCCCACATACCCACATCATTTTTTGTTATTGAAAAACACCTAATGAGCCTTCTAGTGCCAATGTTGCCGCATTTTACTCCCTGCCCACAGTCCTTAAGCCTGATGAAGGGAGGAGAAGGCTTTTTCAAAACCATAAGTAACTTCAGTTCATATTTGGTGTAGGGGGAAAAGGTTCCTCCTGAGTATAAATCAGATCAGTAGGGCCTGAAATGGTGGCCACTCTCTGCCTCTTTCAGGTGCAAGGACCTTTTTCTGGGAATCAATGCAAGACATAGGAGGAGGAGTGGGAGGGCTGTTATTTGCCCTTGGGAAGTTGTAGCCCTTATTTTAACATGAAATACAAGCACTTCTCCCTGATTATTAAACTGATTGAAATGCCAAGAGAAAAGTGGGTTATAAATTGGAGGGATATGTGGAAGGAATATGCCCTATATCTTCATTTTGTCACTTGATGTATTGCTGTTTTAAGGGGTAAATAGTTGAGTTAGAGAGTTAAGTATGTTACATTTTTAGAACATTCAGAACTATTTTCTTGTAATTGATACTTCCAGATGGGAGGTCTTGTATCTTTACTGTAATTCATTTCTTTTAATATTCATCTTTCAAACAATTTACTTTGTGCCTATGAAGTTTCAGATACTATTATTGGATCCATTTAAAGTATTTTGTTAATCTTAGCTGAAACAGGGCTCTCTCTAGTCCTGTATGATGTGGTTTTTGATAACAGATAAGAATAAGGAGTAAATGTGGCTTATTTAATTTCTGAAGCTTGCTTTATTGCTGATTTTTATCTTGAATTTTACAGGTCTATGGAAATGCTTATTCACACAAAGTGGATATCTTCTCTTTGGGTCTGATTCTGTTTGAACTCCTTTACCCTTTCAGCACTCAAATGGAGAGAGTCAGGGTAGGTGTGCTCCTGCTAGAAGCTATACTTTCTACGTCACTTAAAGAATGTTTTCTAGTTTAGCAGCAAAATTACACTTGGTGATGGAATTGTGTGCTTCTATGAAGCAAGAGGCTATGCTTACAGCAGCAGTGCTACTGATAAGGTCTCCCATGTCAGGCAGGCTTTTGTTGAGGAGCCAGAGTAAATGTACCAAACAGCTACTGGAAAGCAGCAGTAGTTGGTAGGGGGAGGCACTAGCAGAGGAGATCTCTCAGAGGAAACAGCAGCGGCACTATATCTAACACTTGTTAGTACTGCTCCGAAGAAGACAAAGTAACCCCCTTTTTAATGTCTTTTACCACAAAAATTATGTGAGACAATTCAAAACAAAACAAAAAAACGATAGAGCCAGAAGATGAGACTCCCACATCAGAAGGCACTCAGTGAGCTACTGGGATACAGTAGGTATCATAAGTACTTCTGTGGCTAATGTCACAACTGGACTTAAGCTGAAAAGACGATCATCTATTGACATGATGAAAGGAAAGTTCAAAGCTGCACAGCACATATTATAAAACCATGGAATGTGAGAAGCATGAGTCAGGGGAAGCTAGACATAGAAAGCAAGACATGGAATGTTTAAACACCGCAATACTTGGGTTGAACAAACTAAAGTGGACAGGAATGGGACATTTTGAGTCAACCCTAGGCAATTGAAATAATGCAAAAGTAGGAAACAACAGAATCACCAATTGTAGGGAAATTTGGCCTAAGATCAAAAAATACAGCAGGCGAGCATGAGCTTTGTGAAGCCAACAGTTTGTTCATGGCAAACACATTCTTCAAGTGATCAAAGAGGGTCATGGAGTCGCTATAACCTGAAGTTGACTTGATATCAGCTAACAACAACAGGTAAAATGATAGAGGGCTATATACTGCTGAAATGCAAAAAGTGCATAAGCAGAAGGTTACGTAATAGTTGTCATAAATACTGGCATGGGCTTCTATTCCATAAAGCTGCTAAAGAAACTGTAGATGACAACTAAGTACTTCTAAAGAGTTCTGGGGGACCTGCGGCTGGATTTGTAAAATTATATTCCCATTGCAAGCAGTTCCAGATTATTATCATGTCCTAACATGGGATACAGATTAGACTGGGGGAGAGTTTGCCTGTCGAAACTTGTACTTTTCAAAGCTTGTATAATGTAATATAATGTAATGTAAGAGATACCCATCTAGTCCCTAGAAACATGTTGTGAAGCATTCTTATAAATTAGATATTTATTCTGTTATTTTCACATCGCATTATCAATACTTTTGCAGTATTTATAATGCAGTATGGTGGGATAGACCCTGTTAGGTAAAGTGTTATGAAGTTCAAACTGACAGTCCCTATTATTACTAATGGTGTACAATCTAAAATGTTAAAATGTGCGGAATAAATTACAGAGCTGGGACTAGGAGTGTGGGCAGCTTGTACAGTATAGGTTATGTGTAGTTAGTAGAAGAAACTGGATCTTATTATTAATGATGGGCTTGAAAAATATTCTATATATTGTAGAAAACATTACTTCAGTTCTGTTATCTGAAGTACAGTTTGGGACTTAAAGCTGGAGCATGTATGTGATTAATGGAGAACACTGTTTTAAGTAACAGTACAAATACCTTTTAAACATGTTGTTACAGACATTGAGTGAAGTAAGGCACTTGACTTTTCCTACCCTATTTATTCAGAAGTATCCACAAGAGGTAAGTACACATTTAAATTCTAAGTCTTTATGTATCTGTTAGTCTGGAGCTTTTCTTGGACTCTTTTTCCTTCACAGGACTGCTCAATTTCACATTTCATAATTTTAAATTGCCAGTGATTACTTGCTAGGTCATGTAGAAGAGAATGATGATGATTTTTTTTATATCCCACTTTTTCATCCCTTAATTCAAGATGACTTACAAAAGATAAAGCAGATCAACTCAACATTCACATTGTATGAATTTAAAATACAGTACATCCATGCCAACCGCGAACTTGGCATCAGCAGATTTGAGCTCATGAACAGCAAACCCCAGTTTTTTAAATGGGCATACGTACACACCCATTGAAAACAATGTATTTGAGCATCCACGTTTTTTTGCTATCCGAGGGTAGCAAGGGCCCAACTGTATACTTAAAACTATCAACAGAATTAAAACCATACTGGATAAAAAAGGAAACCAACAAATCTGGATAATATATCACATTAATCCATATACCACCAACCTTGTCTTTCCCTTTTTCAAACAAAATGCTCAGTAAAGAAAATCCAGAATTCTAATTAAATATGGTGAGGGCCAGTGTAGTGCAGTGGTTTGAGTATTGGACTACAACCCCCAAGACCAGGATTCAAATCCCTGCTCAGGCATGGAAACCCACTGGATGACTTTGGGCAAGTCACATTATCTCAGCCTCAAGGGAAGCCAAAGATAAGCCATATCTGAAAAAAATCTTGCTTAAAAAAACCCTATTATAGGATTGCCATAAATTGGGGGGGGGGGGGCAAAACACAGCAACAAGAATAAGTAGATGTAGCTGTGAAAAATTATTTCCAGCCTGCAAAAGGCTGAACCATGGTGGATTAAATTGATATGCATAGTGAATGATGCATAACTTAGAAAAGTTGACGTAGTGGTTGTCATTTCAAAGGGGATTTTGTCATATGTTTAGTCTGTTTTTGTCATTATATGTATTGTGATGTCAATGACATAAACTGAAGTTAAGAATAAATTTTATTTCATATTCCATTTGTTTTTATTTATTTGCAATGTCCATATCATTGATTGGCTTATTGTAGTAGTACTAGGTAGAGTATGAACTCCATTCTGGGAGAAAGGCAGGATATAAATCCAGTGTTCAAATTTATTCAAAATAAATAAACGTTAACATTATTTTTAATAAGTATATTTACAACTTTCCTATTTGCAAATTTGTGTACCACACAAATGTATAAACAATAATAGTTAAGCAGAAATATCACAGTATAGTCTTAAAGGTTCAGTGCCATAAAATTTAGCAGTACTGTATTAAAACTGCCCCATCCACTGCATCTATGCTATAGAATCCACAAGTGGTTTTTCTAAGTGGTTTGTTTGCAACCTGGTTCTTCTGATCATGTTAAGGAGTTCTCAGATACAGTGATCTATACTTGCAAAATTCTTGAAAGCATTTTATATTCACCTCACCCTTTATATCCTTTATATTTACCTAATTGTGAATATGTCTGTTTTTCATTTCAATCTGTGATTGTGTTCAGAACATCATCTGTGGTAGATTGTCTTGTTGGATTTCATTGTGGTCCTGTGACTTAAAAACATGGGGAAGCTTGATCCAGTTGTGACCCAGTTCTTGTGTCCTTGATATTTGTCCTTCATAGCTCGCAACCTAAAGTGAGGAAAGGACTCACTATTTGAGTCCAAGAGCTACCCTGGCCGTTTAATACTACAAGATCATGTAGATGGATATTTGAGCATATTTCACCTAGAATTAGATTTAAATTGGCTCCCACACACACCACACAACAGAGTTTGTAGATCTAACTCAGGGGCTCTACAGATCGTCCCTGAGGGGCAGCCTGCAGGCACCTCCATTTTCGCTGGATAAGGGCCATGGCAACTGCATGCCATGCCCCTGATCCAGCTTTTTCAGGGTGCAGTAGCCATGGTGTTGCAGCTATATGGGGCTCCTTTGGTGTTGCATCATGCAGATGTAGTGCTGGAGGAGCGCTATGATGTCACACACTGTGTGGGGTGGCACCACGGTGCCCTGGGGGCAAGAGCAGGGCATGCATCATGGAGATGCTATGGCCCAACTCTGCCCCCAGGCTGAGCCAAAGTGCCGGTCTGAAGGGCCCCTCAGTTACTAAAATCCCAAGTGGCTTCTAAAGTGGGAAGCTTTTACCAGCTGAGAGGCTGCAGAAACCCCTATTCAAGAGAGCTTAGAGTCCTCTGTGTTATCCATTTGAAGTGACAAAGACTATTTAATGGTTGTATCCTGTTGGTGACACTTTCTGTGTCCTAGCGTGTCTAATTCCCCCCGCCCCAATGTGACTGAAATACTAAATATATTGCACAGTTACAGCTTAGCTTCACAGAGTAAGCAAAGAATCTATCTCTCTGTAGGCATTCTTATCCTTTATCTTTTATTTCTATCTCTGATTCTGCTCCCCCGCTTTTGCTGTTTATCTAATCTATCTTCTTGATTCTTTCTTTCTGTCCCCTTTTTTCTTTTTCTGCATGAGGAGCCACAGTGAAGCACAATCTCTGCTCTCACCTGCTATGCCACAAAATATTTTGCAAATGGCTGAGAAGTATCTGTACATTCCCTTTGTAGTGAGATGGTAGTGTCTAGGCATTGATGGTAACTGAATGCTTTTCACTTTCTGAAATCACACAGTGTATTATTTTCTGTTTAGTATGCAATGGTAAAGCACATGCTCTCTCCAAGTCCTACGGAAAGACCGGAAGCTGCAGACATTATAGAAAACCCTGTATTTGAAGACTTGGAATTCCCAGCAAAACCTGTGCTGAGACAGAGATCACGGACAATGAGTACCTCTGGAATGAAGCATTCAAGATAGTTGACTAAATAATCTGGAATAAGTACGACGAATCAACCTTATTGTGGTCAGTTCAGCAGGAGGATTCAGTGTCAAGCAGTATCCCTGGAACATTCCCATTCTCAGCTTTATTTTCTCATGTCATATTTATGTCAGCTATCTTTGGATGGAGCTAAGAATTTGTTTAATATTTTCAGTTCTCTTGAAGCAAATGACTTTCACTTCATATGATGGCGTATTTTAGTCCTGATACGCTCTTTAGTGTGTCGACTTTGTAAATATTGTCTAGGAAATTGAGAAGGATAACTATTATGTAAATAGAATTAAATTCTGTATTTTTATAGAACCAGTTGGTCTCTAACCCTGACATATAGTCTTGATTACATTAAGACATGATGATGATCTTAAAGTAAACTAAAATATAAAAGCCTCTATTTTGTCCCTGGAGGATGACATGCACAATGAAAATGGGTCTACTGTGATTAGCCAGTTGTAGAGCAATTGTGATTTGTTTCTATTCAGTAGAGATTGTTAAAAGTTTTTTAGATGATGATGGAAAAAGATTTGGCAGGCTTGAAACGCCACAGTAACAAATGATGCATTTATTCAAATTTTTGTAATTCCTAGAACATAGTGTCCAATGTTAACTAGCAAGCTTGTAATAATCAGGTCTTAACATATTTCTTAAATAAGATGATCTTGCTTGATAACATCTTTTCATTGTAAATATGTTAATTTTTATTTATAAAATGGCAAATCAATCCTTTTGGGTTGGTGGTGTACAGTATGCACTTGGAACAATTGTTAGGTGCATTTAATTACTGCGACTTCTTTCAAGTCTGATTTAATAAAATCTTTTTTATTTAAATATGGTTGTCTTGTCTTGAAATTATAAATTGAATAATTTGATTTCAGCACTGTGTGAAAATCTGACCCCAAAGAGCCATCATTCTGTATATGGGCAGGCAACGTGCAATCCATGAGCAACCTATGGCACTTGGAACCTTACTGTGTGGTTCTGTGGTACCCTGGCTGCTCCTCGCTGTCCCTATTCCAGAAAAACCAGATTCTTCACAGCTCACCAAGCTGTGGGCCAAGGCATGTAAGGGGATCTATGCCCACATGCTGGGTCTCAGGAGTACTGTGAGGGAGAAGGCTAGCTTAAACCTTATGCTGTTAGCAAGCCTGATTAACAATGCCATTTCCCTGAAGTAGCAGAAGAAAGCAGCCATCCTGATAACTGCAGGAAAGTCAGGTGAAAGCCTTGTGTCTCCCCTCTCCTGGAAAACTTTGTGGATGTGATGTTTGTGGATTATGGAATCTCCCAGCCAGTGGTACAGCTCCCAAAGGGATCTGAGGGAGTTTATACATGTAAGTGTACTCATGTTGTAGCCCTGTGAGTGCAGTGCACATGGTTGGCAATGCAAAGAACAGTAGCAAGGAGAGTTTAGTTTTCCAGTGCACACATGACCCTTTGGTTGCTAGCTAGCATACTTTGATTCTTACTGTCATATACTAAGTGCAATTATATTTTTTTCTACTGAAAAACATATGGAATAAATAAAGGAAATGCATCCATTAAAACTGAATGGACAAGTCTTCAACTTGTGCCTAATCCTAGACTAGTGATTCTCAGAATGTATTGCACATCTTCTTTAAATGTATGGACAGATGCATGAGTATGTGTGTATATATTTGGATGACAATACGTATGCTGTTTTCATTCATCTGCCTTCCACCTCTGCCTGTTTAAGTGCTCACTTACTTAGCAATACTTAAATACTTAGCAAGGATAGTAGTAGAAATAATAATGAAGTTCATATTCATCTGTGCTCTTCAGAGCTGCAGAAGACAGCTGTTTTTTCACAGTGTACTCTTGGGTCTTGAGCTGTTTTTGTAAAAGTGGCTATAGATACAATGTCCTCATGAATGTCCACCTGAGACCTGCGCCTACAGGTAAGCAGTTTCTTCAGAGCTCGCTGAAAGTCCCGATTAAGGAAAGCATAGAGCATGGGGTTGATTGTAGAATTGCAATAGCCTAACCACGTAATAATCTTGAAAGTATCAGAAAGAACTTTGCTGGTGGCATTGGTACTTCTAGTGGCTAACCATACATTGAAGACAAAATATGGTAGCCAACACAAAATGAACACAGATATAAGGATGCTTATTGTGCGAGTTGCCTTGTTCTCCAGCTGCAGGTTGTTCTGGCGTTTACTGTGTGGATGGTAATGAAGATCAAGGGTCTGAGAAACAATGCGAGAGGCTTTGAGCCGTGATGCACGATAGATGAAGAAGTACATGCTGCACATGACTGTAAAGGGGATGAAAAATGCTAGAGCTGAAGCTATAATGGCAAAAATCCAGTTGGTGACAAAGATGCATTCTTTGGTAGCATCAAAGTCTACACCAGGTATCTCATTCCAGCCTTTCATGACAGGTAAAAAAGAGATCAGGGAGGAGTATACCCACACGATACAAGTCATAATGATACACCTGAAAATGAAAAGAGAAAATTGCTAGTATATTCCCATGTGATCCAATCACTGTAAGTATTGAGCATTAAAGGTGTGCCATTTCTTTTGATCCATACGACAGATGGAAAATAGAAGGAGTCCAGGGATGGTCTAAATATTTTGGTTCTTTATATTTTGGGGTTCACACTTTAACTCCAGAACAAACTATGCCACAAAATCAGATTACTAAAAAGAATGTGTTTTATAATAATAAAGTTCAGCACATACTTGGACCTAAATTCAGTTGCTAATCCTCACTATAGAGTCACTGAGTCAGTTACTGACTGCTAAGTCAAGGCTTAAATAAATCAACTGATTCAGTGGATTTACATTAGTTGAGACTAATAATTGGATTTAGGCCATAATACTTTAGAGCATTTCATATCCCTGATGGCACAGTGGTTAAATGCCTATACTGCAGCCACTCACTGACAAACCAACTTATGAGTTCAGTACCAGCCAGGGGCTCTGGGTCGACTCAGACTGGCATATTCCCGTAGGTTGCTAAAATGAGGACCTAGCTTGAGGGCAATTAGCCTATACTTTGTAAACAGCGCTTAGTACATCAGTAAGCAGTATAATAATGTACTTGCTATGTTAGCCTAGTGAATCTGCTGTTATAAAGGACCTGTATTAATATTCTCATACTGCAAATAGGAGATGGAAGCAAATCAGCTTGCCCAAAGCCTTCTGTTTTGTTTTTTGAAGAAATGGGATTTCAAACAGAAACTTCCTGGGTTGCAAGAAGTCCTTTGGACCTTGTACATTACCCTTACAATTTAGATGCTTTGCTAAGCTTTTACACCAGTTTTGTTTGTGACATGCAGCCCCTTAGTCTCAATCATGAAACACTTTTGACAAATTAACTGAATAGCTATACCCACTTTCAAGTAGGCTTGTAGCAAAAGGAAAATGTATTCAATTCACCTTCAAATGCAAGAACATAGTTTTTAGTGAAAGTTCCAGCAGTTAGTTTATACTTTGTGGTTGAACTGTATATTAAGGAAACAGCTTTTAGCTTTAAACCTCTATTTTGGTGGCACAATCATAGTAACATCCAGTGTTTGTTAACGTTGTTTTAAAAATGCTAAAGTGGGGGTTTTCATGGGAGATCTACCAATGTCGTGATGGGGCTTGCACAACTCTGCTCTATTCAGAGGGCAATATCTACTTGCCTTTGCCGTGACATCCTCTTTGAATAGTGATAGGGAGTAACAACGGAGCAGTATCTGTCAAGGCTGATAAAACACAAGGTGACAATGGAGGCAGTGCAAAACATGACATCAAATGAGATCCAGACTTTGCAGAACTCTCTCCCAAACAGCCACCTGCCTGTTACTTCGTAAACGATACTGAAAGAGGAGACCAAAAAATGCAATGTGAGCCGACAACAAGAAGACTGTTTCATTAGGTTTTTCCCTCTGCAGAGCCAGTTCATTCATACTCATCCTATGGGGGAGGTTCATAGTCTAGAGCAGGGATGGGAATAATGTACCTCCTATATGTTGGATGGAAGCTTTCATCATTCCTCCCCGTTGTCTAAAGCAGTCTGGCAAATGAGAGTTACACTCCATCAACATCTAGAGGACTGCATGATTCACATCCCTGCTGTAGACAGAAATAGCAATACTACGGATTTTTATTGGCACCGTTTTCTTAGCCATTCCAGTCTATTTCCACCTATTTTCTCATGCCCAGTTTCTTATGTTTTCTGCTGAGGTAATTTACGGAGGTGATCTTTCTAAAGATTACTGTCAAGTTTCCTATCTTGAAGAAACACAGTGATTCCTTGCTGACTTTTGTCCTAAAAATAATGCCTGTCTGCAACAGAAAATTTTGGGGATATGTTCCATGGTACTGAGTTGCAGCTAGAAATGGAAAATAATTAATTTGTGTTTGACAGTCTTGGAAAAAGTAGCTTTTTTGCACCTCGTTGCAAGAAGAAAGGCACCTTGCCTCAAGGATTCACATATTTGCAAGGCATGCTGATTATTCTGGAGCAATAAAGTACACATACAGAAAGTATGCATTTCTAAAAATGCAAGCATCTAAAAATGTGTATAGTTTGACAAATGCACAAATACACTTTGGTTAAGAGAGGAGGGATGCCTAGGTAAAATGCATAAATAGAAGGGCATGGTAGGCAAAATTCATAAAAACGAATTAAAAAATGGGTGGTTCCAAACCAGTTTCTGGAATAAATAATGGACTGGATGAGGACCAAGTATCTGAAACTTAATCCCGAGATGGTTCTTAGTTGGAAGACAGATCCGGGTATGGGGTTGTATTTTCCCTGAAAATATAAGTTACCTGTTTGAGGGACACCTGTGGATTCAGCCTTCAGGTTTCTGCAGTGACCAGGAGTACATTTGCATAGTTAAAACTAGTGTGTCAACTCCTTCCATTCCTGGAGGTTATGGTGGTACACATCTTAGTCACATTCCATTTGGATGATTGTAGCATACTCTATATGTTGCTGCCTTTAAAGAGTATTAGCTGGCCTAAAAAGCCACAACCAGGTTGTTAATTCAGATTGGTCTTAGGGAGCACACAACTTCCTTGTTAACATCAGTTTCACTGGCTACTAGTTTGTCTCGGAGCAATGCAAAATGCAGGTTTTGATGCATAAAGCCCAATATGACAAAGCTCCACACTGTCTACTGGATCATACCCTCCCCTCCCATACACACATACACACACATGTGCCTACACATGACCTGAGATCTTCAGGCCCAACTACCTTTAAGGACAAGCTTTCCCTTCTTATGACTGAGAGTTCCTGCATGGCAGGGAGTTGGATTGGATGGCCCTTGTGGTCTCTTCCAACTCCACAATTCTATGGAGAGTGTGACTTCCCCAAGATCAACCAGTGGGCTTCCATGCCCAAGTGTGAATTTGAACCATAGTTTCCCAGAGTCCTGAGTCCTATTCAACTAATATTGCCAGAGGATGTCCCTTATTTGAAGGCCAGAAAGCTTGTTTCTTATTATAAGGCATGTCCTTTTTTGAAGGCCATAAAGCATGTCCCTTATTATAAAGAATGTTCCCTCTTTGAAGATTGGAAAGTTTTTCCTTTTAAATAGACTGAATTAGATGCCAAAAAGACAAACATGTGCATCATGTATGTTATAAATGAGAACAGTAGGTCCTTTTTACAGAGAAATATATGGCCAAGTGAAGTGAATCAATACTTTCGTTTGGTATTTAGGCAGAACATAAGCTTGTGTATAGCTACTTCTATGTTATTAAGAATTTCTATTGTCTCTTATTGCTATTTTGCAAGCCTGGCCAGAATATAGGCAGCATTCAAGCCACTATCCTATACTGATTGATTTCTTAGCAATCTTTATTTTCTTCTTTATTATCTAACGCAAAGGTGGTATCTTTCCAGCAACAGCACCCATTAGTGACTAGAGATGGGGCAAACCTTATGTCAACAGGAAACATTTTTTCTTTAGCAGATTTCTTACCTGAATGGCATCACTAGACAAGCCACAAGAAGATCCGCCATAGCCAAGGACATGATAAACATGTAGGTGATGGTCCGGAGCCTCTTTTCCATCAATGGGCAGATAAAGACCACAGTATTTCCCAGAAGAGTCAGCAAATCAATAAAAGTGAGTATCATTCCAACTGCTATTTCCTTGAATCCAATCCCTGCTTCTGTTTGGTTTCTACTTCCTTTCACCAAACAGAAGGTTGCAGTACAAGCATTGCGTAGCAAAGATATATTGATATTCATAGTCATCTTCTCCACGATTATGGCTTAAGGCAGAGGAAATAAAACAAATTTACCCAAGTTGTGGAAAGAAAAATAGAAGACACTGTTGCTTTATTCACTAACTGGGGTGACTCACTTGACTGAGTAGCCTGTCATCATTAAGTCATTATTATCTATTCATAGCAACTGACTGCAATACTGGGGATATAAGTGCTCAGAGATATTCCTTGTAAGTGAAGTATTTCATTCATTAGGCAAAGAGAGGGGTGAGAGAACACTAAAAACCACCACATGGAATAGATGTTTCCAGTGACTCCACTCTGTAACTATGTTGCTCATCATCTCCTCCTCTCATCTGCTGGACACTTTTCTCCTCAAGGTGGATGAATTCCTAATGCGCTTATGCTGCCTCCCCAATGTTCCTGGACTGTACATCCCATCAGCAATAGCCAGCATAGCCAATGGTGAGGAATGCTAGATGTTGCAGCCTAACAACTTCTTAGGGGCCATACTCTGTCCACTCCTGCTCTGGCATGATATTCCAAAGGACAGAAGAAGGAGAATGGGCACAGTGTTCAAGAAAGCAATAATGCTTAGAAATTAGAGATACACTGCAGAAGCAAGATGCTCCCCCACACATAACTTATTATGGTTACCAGAGGAAATACACTCTAGACAGAGACAATTTCAAGGCAGCAATGTGGCAAAATCCCAGCCCCAAAGTCCACAACTGCTTCATTGCTGGGCATCTTTTGTACATACTGAAAGTTGTGTGATAGGCGGTTTCAGTAATAACTTTTCCCCTCTGGCATTGGCATTATTTGTTCACTCTTTTGTTACCATTTGAGAAATTCACCCATCATTCATTCTGCTGAATAATCCTTTGATCCACATATCCATGCATTAGCCCAGAAACATGTAGTTCCAGTATGTGGAACTGAGCTCCAAAATATGAAGGTTTAAATGAGAAATAAATATATAATTCAGTCTATAGGATAAAATGCCTGTGGCTCCATTAGCATTAAGAGACCCATGCCAATAAAACCAAACCAAAATCCTTTGGTATGAATAACTTGGCTTTTATTTGTAAAAAATATTATCTAGATCATGTATTCCTAACATGATCAGTACATAACTCTATACTGGTATTATATACCTGCCTTGCTCTACAGTATTCCTGCTGTTAACTCTTCCTTTGATTTCGTTTTTGCAATTTAGGGACACAGTAAAAACCAAATAGAATAGGAAAGGAATGCTAGATTAAATCAATATAATATCAAGATAAAATCACAACAGAACAAAATTGCAAGGGCATGGTGGCAACAGAGGAGCGCAATGCAAGGTCACTTACCTTTCTTGTGCTTTCTTTGCTATTTATCAATATTTTTTTCCTTTTCCAGCACCAGACTGCCCCTGAGCTTGCCAGCGAAACCAGAATCGCCATCAAATTTGTGAGTCTGCTGGATTAAACCACCTCCTCCCTTCCATGAAGGAGTTCTCATCTGATATCTTTTTTTCATAGCCCTTGTTTCTCATTAAAAGAGAGAGAGCGAGAGAGGAGCAGCTTCCTCAGCCTACACATCCTCTTCTGGCAGAAGGATCCCAGAGACCAAGAACAGAATGTCTGGTAGATATAAATGTAGGCATCTCTCGAATAGAAGACATAACACCTTGCATCAAATCACCTTGTGAGGAGCTGCTTCCCTTAAAGGAATGAGAGGGAAATTTCCCTGATTGCATTCTCACTTGCTATCTACAGGGCAACTAGGGTATTAGTAAATACCAGGTCACACTGAAACAAAACTTTCCCCGTGTGCTTTGTTATCCTTGTGGTGGTGGCAGTGAGCATGATTTAAGGTATTCTGGACATTTGCAGCCACCATCATCCCCTGCTCCCCCAGAAATAGCAATAGCAGCTTCATTGATATACCTCTTCATACTGAACTAAGCAGTGTCTAAGCGGTTTACAACTGTAAGCTAATTGCCCCCAACAAGCTGGGTACTCATTTTAGCCACCTCAGAAGGGTGCAAGCCTGAATCGAGCTTGAGCCCTAGCTGGTATTGAACTCGTAACCTTATGGTTTGCGAGTGAGTGGCTGCGGTACAGGCATTTAACCATTGCATCACCATAAATCCCTGGGGTGATGATAGGAATAGTTGCTCTCACTCTGGTTGGCTTAAGGATACTGCTGTTTGATAATCTAGGGCCCAAACACACAGGCCAAAATAAAGCTGTTTCAAGTCACTTTGGAGGTATGCTGTTTAAATGCTGCATGCGTCCTAAGAGGCCGGAAGCCACGCCAAAGCCATGCTCCACTCCTAAGGACTGGAGTCCAGCTTTGGTGCAGCTTCTGGCCTCTTAAGATGCATATGTCATTTAAACAGCATACCTCCAAAGTGACCTGAAGCAGCTTTATTTTGGCCTGTCTGCTCTACAGAGTTTATATAGAAGTCTCCCTTATCTGGAATTCCAAAATTTGCAATATTCCAAAATTCAAAATTGCCTACATGGGTGGCTGACAAAATTATTAAAATATTGTGTATAAAATTATCTTCAGGCTATGTGCATAAGGTGTATACAAAACATAAATTAATTTCATGTTTAGACTTGGCTCTCATCTTCAAGATATTTCATTATTATATATAAATATTCCAATATCTGAAAAATTCCAAAATCCAACACACTTCAGGTCCCAAGTATTTTGGATAAGGGAGGCACAAGCTGTAATCAAAATTAAAAAAAAAATTAAAGCAAGGAATGTCATAAAGGAAGAGAAGTATTTCTGTTTATTCTGCCTCTCTCTCAAAGCAGGCAATTCCTGAAGATTTAAAATACTGGTTCATATTCCACAAAGGAGTGGAGGAAAATAAAGACATGCAAGAATGAACTTTTCAGAATTGTTTCCCCAAACTTCTCCTCGAGGCCATATCACTTTCACTGCATCAGGCACTGGACTCAGTGGACTGCATCAATGGTGGACTTCCATTCACACAAGATCTGAATAGAGCATACATAGGGGCTCATCTCATGCCCACTGTAGGCCCCAAAGCACCCTGCAAAAAAACAACCCCTAAACATATTCTTGCTATGGGAACAACTCTGAGGGTACATAAAACCTGACATTAGCTCCAGCATTATGCTGGATTTTGTCCAGAACCTGAAGCAGGTTGGCTGCTTCATAGTCTTCTCCATCTACTCATACATGTCAAATGCATGGAGCCAGAGCAGACTTGCAAGCATCAAGAGAAGTATACCCTCCAACTGTTCCAGTTTGGTATAGTGGGCACTGGCCAATGCACTGGAGTCCTGCTTTCTCAGCTTCTTTTAAAATGACCTGGTTTCTCTTTCCGCCTCTCATTTTCTTATTGCATCCTCAGTTTATTTCATTTGCCGAGTTCAAAGTGAAAAGAAGTTTTCAGTTAACTCAGCAGGAGATGGAATCTTTCCCTTCCCAGAAGGCTAATTTGGTGTAATTTTGTTTTCAGGCTTTCCTCAACTCAATGCATAAATCCAAGGGATGTCTCTACTTAAATTAGCAATTTTATATGTACTTCCTCGTTAATAACTTTTGTTCTTTTGTTACCTGGACACACCCTTTTGACCACACTCTGCTGTTGCTCAGCCACAAGTGTCTTGGTTTTCATCTATAAAATGTTGGAAGCTGTGGGAAAAGGTAGTGGAATACTGAGTGGATTGCCAATAGGCAGACTTTATCCAACTTCTAAGGGGATGCTTGCACTGCCTTTAGCAGCTCTGGAGTGCTTTCACTGCAGCAGATCTAGCCCAGGCAATATACCTCTCAAGACCAAGCATGCTACACACTGAGGTCCCACAGAGGCATTCCAGGAGCTGAGGTTTCAAGAACATTAATAGTGATTGCAGATAGTTATCTTGTTCAGATCACAGTACATAATGTGTTTATATAAAGATATAGATATAGATGATGGATAGCTTTTAGAATATGAACTAATCACTCCCCTGTATCCCTTGTCCAAATTGCATGGGAGAACTACCTTTACTTCCCTCCACCATTTTTTTCCAATCTAGACATTCATTACAAAATATGGATTATTATACTCTAAAGGCACCGATCCCATCAGGTTTTGGAAACTAAGCAAAACCAGCCTTGGTTAGTACTTGAATGGGAGACCACCAATAAATACCAGGTGCTGTAGGCTATATTTCAGAGGAAGGATCTGGCGAAACCACCTCTGATTCCTCATTGCTTAAGAAAATCCTATGAAACACATTGCTATTGACAGGTGACTTGAAGGCGCACACACACATTAACAAGCTGTAATGTTTCTAGTCCTATGGACAGTTACCTACAAGCAAGCTCCATTGTACATGGGATTTACATATGAGGAAACATGGATAGGATTTGGCAAGATAATGAGAATGTAAGAAGGAATAAATTAGATGGGGAACTATACAAACTGGAGCAGTATTCAAAGAGACAATCCAGTAGTACTTTTGAGACTAACTGGGGAAAAGCAATAAATATTTTATATAGTACAGTTACGTCTGATGAAGTGGACTGGAGATCACAAAAATGTATGCTAGAAATGTTTAGGAGAACAAATGTACATATGTCTTTTTGTAACATAATAAATGAAGATTGGACTCAGCCTTGAGCCTGGAGACACAACTCTCAGCAGTGGCCAGGTGTTTGTAAAGTTAAAGTTAGCACATCAATTGAACCCATTTCTTGAGATGTCAAATCTAGCTATGTCCCAGTAGCTAGATTTGACATCCCATTTGGATTACTATAATACTGTACTACATTCTACATGGGGCTGCCTCAGGGAGTCCAAAATGCTGCAGGCACATTGCTGACTGTGGCTGCTTACAGGTAACAGGTAACTTCCCTATTGAACCAGCTTCAGTAGCTACCGGTTCATTTCCAGGCACAATTTTACGTGCTGGTTATGACCTATAAAGCCCTGTATGACTTGGGTCCTGACTATCTGGAAGACCATTACTTCTTAATATGAGCCTATCCAAGTTTGGCTTAAATACCCTAAAGATACCAGATCCCACCTAATTTTGAAAGTTAATCAGGGTCAGCTGTGGTTAGTACTTGGATAGGAGACAACCAATGAATACCAGGCGATATTTCAGAGGAAAAAACTGGCAAGAACACCTCTTAATATTTCTTGCCTAAGAAAACCCTATGATATGCATAGGGTCACCATAAGTCTACAGGAGATATGGGCCCACTCCCACTTACCGGAAAATCCGTTTCCTGAACCGATTCCTGAAACCAGTTCTGAAAAAAAACGTGAATAGGGGCCATTTTGCCTGAATTCCATCCAATTCTACCAATAATTAAAATATAGACATTTGCTAATGGCTCCATTACAGTCAGTGGACAGATTATCTATCTATCTATCTATCTATCTATCTATCTATCTATCTATCTATCTATCTATCTATCTATCTATCTATCTA
>NC_056527.1:79366434-79410470 GCF_019175285.1 Sceloporus undulatus | reverse complement strand
CCTACCTAATTTTGAAGACTGTACTTCACACATAACTGAAGTTAGATGTCAGTCCAGAGCACTAATCCCAAAAGACCTGTTGTCCAAAGTGGTTTCTGAAGGGATTTCACCCTCTGCAGTGGTTGTCCCTGTCCATTTATGGTGGAGAGGTCCAACAATATTCTCTACCCTTATAAAGCTAAGGTACTGTAAATCAAGATTTGGTGCAATGAAATATGTATGGTGAGCACTATATTGCCAGCTGAGCGAATAGGTGTGATAATGTCAGGATACCAAATTTGCATAACCTTCAACAGTCCTGATTTGGAAGGGAGAGTCCCAATTAAATCTCTGTTGTCCCACTTTTACAGCTGTTTTAAAAATGTTCTTGTTTCAATGTCCTCCTCCCACTTTCTCCCTTTGTCCTCAGCTTACTCCTATTGCTGCAAACTGAGTCCAGGGTTTGCACTTAAACCAGTGGTTCCCAACCTGTGGGTCGGGACAACTTTGGGGGTAGAATGACCATTTCATGGGGGTCGCCTAAGACTATTGGAAAACACCTATTTAATTACAGTTGTGAAATAGCAATGAAAATAATTTCATGGGTTTGGGTCACCACAACATGAGGAATTGTATTAAAGGGTCATGGCATTAGGAAGGTTGGGAACCACTGACTTAAACCATCTCCAGTCCTCTCCTCCATCTTACTTAACTCAGCAAGGGTGAGAGAACTGGAGGGGGTTAATCTTGTCCTTTCCAGTAGGCTCAGTCAAAAGCAAACTGCTGCAGCCTCTTGTAGCTTGTGTGTTCTTCCTTATTAATAACTTTTGCCATCTTGACAAAATTTTGGTGTTATGTAGCCATATGTGTCCCAATGTCCATCTGTGAAATGTTGGGGGCAATGGAGAACACCAGAAATGCCAGTATATTTGAACACTACTTAGTGAAGCACACTTCGGTAGAATGACTGGAAAGCAAAAGCTATCAATAGAGGCAGATAGGAAGCTGGAGAAAATAAGCAAGATAGAGTCCAGATTGAGGGAAGTAATAGTCCCATTCTGTTCTTTTTTGGCAAGCCCCCACTTGGAATACAGTACTGTGTAGATTTCTGGGTGCCACTAATCAAAAAAGATATTGAAAAACTGGAATGTGTCCAGAGGAATATAATAAAATGGAATGGCTGTGGAGCCATGTCTGTTTCGCATGGAGAAGAGAAAACTGAAATGTAATATGGTTGCCATTTTTAAATACTTGGTTATCATGTAGAAGATTAGGACAACTTGTTTTTGCCGCCTCAGAGACTAGAACATGAACCACTAGATTCAAATTGCAAGAAAGAAATGCCACCTAAACGTTAGGGAAAAAATTGGCTGTAAGAGCTGTTTGAAAGTAGGACAGATTGCCTCAGGGAGGGATGGACTCTCTTTCTTTGGGGGTCTTTAAACAGATGTAGGATGGCCATCTTTGGGACTGATTTATTTGCATGATGGAGGACAGGACCAGGTGATCCTCCTGGCTCCTTTCATCTTTATGGTTCTACAGTTCCAGGTCAACATCCCTTTAAAACGTGAATTCTTTTGAGATTTGTGATTAGGATGGGAGGATCTCCTTTTGCAACAGTGCAAATCAAACATCAAGATGTAGTACAGGTGCTGGAAGCTTGTGGTCTTCCTCCAGGTGGTATTATCCCAAGTCAGAATAGCTAAAGATGAGGAATGCTGGATTTTGCGGTTTAGCAATATCTGGAGGACCTTATTTTCCAAGACTTTATTATTCTTATTCTTTATTTATAGAGCGCTGTAGATTTGCACAGCACTGTACATACAAACAATAAATAGATAAGAGTAAACTTGCCTATGGCGTACAATCTAAGAAATAATAGGATAATACATAGAATACATAGAAGCCATTGTGAGTTTCAAAATACACACTATCCATCTCTTCGATGGGCATCCTTACCTAGGTGAAGCACACTTCAGCAATTTGCAAATTCCAGTGAATATAAATGACTTTCTATCTGGATAAATATGGGTAAGATTTTATTGTGTATCAGTGTTGCCTGTAGCTGCTTTACCTTTTGCTCTTTCAGATCAGTAAAATTAAATCATAGAGTTCCTTATGATGTTGGGGGCTGAGTATGACTCAAATGGAATCTAAAAATAGCCTCATTTTAAAAATGATAAAATTGATGTACTGAAACTGATGCTGTATTAAGATAATGCGCTGGGTTGAAAACAGAGTTAAAGTTGTTCCTAGTGTAGCTGGACCTGATGACAAAGTGCCAGTTAAATGTCATTCCAGGAGAAAGCAGGGCCCTCTGACGTAGAAGTGCTCTGTATCATGTTCCCTGCCATTATACAGGCAATTTTAATTGACAAATTTTAAATGTAATGTGTTTAATTGTGTAGTCTTCAGTTTCTCTCTCTCCATGTGTGAGGAATATATGGCCTGTTACAGACTGCCAAATAAAGCTGCTTCAGGTCTCTTTGGAGGTATGCTATTTAAATGATGCATAGGTCCCAAGAGTCCGGAGGTCGCGCCAAAGCCACACTCCATTCCTAAACACTGGAGTAAAGCTTTGGTGCAGCTTCCGGATTCTTAGGATGCATGCATCATTTAAATAGCATACATCCAAAGAGACTCGAAGCAGCTTTATTTTGGCAGTCTGTAACAGGCCTTAAGTTACAGATGCTCTCAGTATGAGATAATACGAAACCTTTAGTACAGATGAGAGTCCATTTGTGTTGTCCCCGTTTTACAATATTTCAAATGTATAATATTTCTCCAGGAATAAACCAAATTCTCATCTACCATGCATATCTTTCCCAGATCACCTGTGCAGTTGAGCAAGGAAGGAGAGGAGGAGGAAGAAGCAAGAGAAGGAAGAGGGTGAGGTGAGAGGCTATTTAAAGTTTTGGCATGGAGTTTTGAACAGTTAGAAAAGGCAACTGGATTGGTTTCCTTTTGCCAGCCTAGACAAGGGGGAAATGAAACTTCAGTCTTGTCATTTCTGCTGCAGAAAACAGGTGGAGACTTGCTGTCTCTCACTCACCAGATGTGCTTTCTCTGCCTGGGAAATCTGCTAGAGAAGGCACCCAGTTTTCACAGATATCTCTATGGCTATGTTCCTCTCTGAAGAGGAGCTGTTGTTTAATGGTATACCAACTCATAGCTCACTACAGACAAGGGTTACCCTAAACAAGCCCCCTTGGGATCAGCAGTTGCTGTGCCTCTTCTGTCCCTCTGGAGAGTATCTACACACTTAACTAGTCTGGAAAAGGTCTGATATTTTATGCTTTAAATCTTATTGAAACTGGTGGTGAGTCGGCCAAAATGGCTACAACTAAACTTACTGGTGACTTCAGCATCCACCTGATCACCAAATGGCTCCCCAATGGAATTTACATCACAAGTCCAGAACAAACCTCAGTGTAAGTTGAGAATTAAACATATTTGTATATAAATCTACTTTATACACTTTCACCAAAGAAGACTTGTTGTTAGCTGATGTCAAGTCGACTTCAACTTCTAACGACTCTATAAATCAGAGACCTCCAAGGCACTGTGATCAATAGCCCTGCTCAGCCCTTACACATTCAGAGCCATGACTTCCTTGACTGAGTCTATCCATCTAAAATGTGATCTTCCTCTTTTCCTGCTGTCTTCTGCCTTACTAAGCATTACTGTATTTTCTAGTGAGTCATTTCTTCTATGATATGGCCAAAGTATAACAGTCGCAGTTTAGTCATCTTGACTTCTACAACTCTCGTAAGGTTCAGATTTGATTTGCTCTAGGACCTATTTATTAGTCTTTTTGTCTGCCCACGTTATCTGTAGTTCTCCAGCGCCACATCCTAAATGAATTAATTATCTTCCTATCCACTTGCTTCACTGTCCTTTCATCTCTTTTACAAGTGGGCCCTTGGTTTCAGGACCCCCTGTGGATAACAAAATCTGTGGATGCTCAAATCCAGTTAAATACAGCAGCATAGCAAAATGGTGTCCCTTTTATAAAATGGCAAAATCAAGGTTTGCTATTTGGAATTTATACTTTTTAAAAAATATATTTTCAACCTATGGATGCTTGAATCGGTAGATAAAAAATCCATGGATAAGGAGAGCCAACTGTATATAGTTCTTCTGTATTGTTTCCATCTTCTTTTTATTTCTGCTCTGTCACATAATGTGTTCCCCTGCCTGGTTGTAGAGCATCTCCATTCTTAGTTTAAATTTCCCTTTGATTTCTTGGATGATGTAGAAGTGATCTCTTGTTCTTTTTTGTTGTCACCTTCTATTACTCTGTATTGATTATTATACTAGTCCTCTTTGTTTTGGGGCACAAGTCATGGAACAGTTGCATTCAGGGTTCTGACACTATTTCTGTCACCTTTTACTTTTGCTTCTCGTCTGTCCTTAACTGTTTGAAGAGTTTCATCTGTGATTCATTGACACTTCCCTTTCTTTTTTAGCAACTGATAGTGTCTTTTTGCATTCTTCCCTGATCACGTCCCCAGCTTCACTCCAGAATTTGTCTCGCTCCTGGTCCGTTAAGCTTAATAGATTTGTTTTTTAGCTTTAGCTCAGCTTCTGCTGAGTTTTTCCATCTTCTAGAAGCAGAAGTTTGATTTCTATACTAGCCCTCAGATGATGTCCATGTAGAGTAGCTTCTCAGGCTGTTTGAACAAACTGCTGGCCTTGCAGAATTCAGTCAGCCAGTTTCTTGCTTCTTTCCTTTAACCTAGGCCAAATTTTCCTACAGTCTTTGATTCTGCCCTGTTTCTTACATTCGCATTCCAGTTGCCTATGAGAAACAGGTCTTGTTTGGATGTGTGATCAGTTTCCTCTTGGACCCCTGCATAGACTCTTTCGGTGTCTTATTCTTCTGCTTCTGTAGCCCAAGAAGACTAAATCTGCTTTATTTCTTTGCTAGATCCTCTGTGTGTAGAGTTGTGGAGGGGGACTGGTTGTTCCTCACATTCTGCTTGCAAATACTAATTGCTCTGCTTGTGAGATACGCTCCCATCTCTCACATTCTCCAACAGTTTACAGGCTTATGCATAAATAGCTAAAGTTCAGGATTTATTTCCTTTTGTATATTTTTGAAAGTATACCCCACATACATCTAAATGCACACAAAATAGCAAGAGTGTTGTTGTTGTTTTTCATTTTGGCCTAGTTCTACCTGTTTTGCTTCCAGCCAATTAAAGTAGTGATTTTATCTCTAAATAGTAATTTGCTGGAGGCCACCTGATGGGCTTTGTCTAGTATGAAATTGGAAGCAAAGACTTCCTAATTCTTTGCTCCTTCTCCTGACCTGTTGTGCTAGCTTCAGCTTTCTGCAGGACAGTCCTTCTTGTTTCCTTTAAAACCGAGAGATTCCTTGTGACTCAACAGTTGCCATATGGCGCCACTTGGCCATCTCAAAGCAAGAGAGTGTGGAGGTGGCTTCTGAGTGAATCAAGAGCTGCAACACATGGGAAAAACAGGTGGCCTGCTCACAGCCTGTGCACACTTGCATCCTGATATTTCCCATTTTCCAGCTTGTGATTTGATCTTAAACCAAACTGCACGTGACATGGGAGGTCAAAAATTGAATTTCTTTCTTTTTTTTAATTGTAGGGCTGTGGTTTTAAGACTGACTCCCCCAAACTATAGGCCATTTAGACTTTAACTCTCATGATTTCTTACCATTCTTCATGTGAACTGGGTTTGATTAAAGTTGTAGTCTGAAAAATCTGAAGGGGAAGGCTGTTCTAGGAAATGGGAGACAGGATAAACCTTTTCACTATTCTGATTCCCAGGTATATACCTCTCTCTCTTGCTATTGACTGAAGATGGGAGTGGGGGAACTATACACACACCTATACAGCTAGCATAGAACAGAAAATTAAAGCACACAGGAGTAGCACATGTGTGTGGAGTTGGGGATTGTCAAACTATGGAGTTAATTTAATGCTAAATAAAACGGAACATTCCTGTTTCTTGTTACAATATTTTATTTAAAAGACACAACACCTTGAAAAATCCAATCTGGATTAATTGATTCTAAAATATACATATTGCACAGTAACACTGTTAATTTCCATATACAGTTCAAAGTGGGGCACAGGTTTGCTTTGCTGCATAGGCATATAATCAAAACTTAGCTAAGGCTCATATAAAAATATAAATACAAGAAAAATAAACAGTTGTACAGTATATAGTATATACAAGATGTTCAGACAAGATGTTCAGTCCCATACGAATACCTCCATGGCTGATATCTTATGTTGCTTGTAGCACTATTGGAAAGAAAAAATCAAAAGAAAAGAAATATAGACATTACATAGAAGGCATTTTAGTAATGAATGGAAATGAATGTCAAGAAGGGGAAACATGCGGATGTAGACAAACAAGGCATTTCAGTAACGGGCATTTTCAGGAGCTGAAATAACAGCTTCTGTGATGGAAATGAATGCCATACTATAAAGAAAGGAGCCACATAGTACATGAATAACTTATGGAATCCCCTGCCCCATCACAGGATGGCCACAGCTTTAAAATGATCAAATTTACAAAGAGTATTAGAACAAGGATGGATATATCCATCTATTTGAGGCAGGACCCATCCACATCTGGTTCAAACAGATATTTCTTTGAACCAGCAAAGGCATAAGTTTTCAAACATCAAAAGATCTGCTTCCTGTGTTTCTCCTTCCTCATAAAATAAAATCCCACAGAATGAAATGACAACCTTTAGTGCAGCTGAAAAAACTCTACTGAGTCTAGATCAATAGGCATTTCCCCATGAAATGCAGTCAGAACCTAAAAGGAAATATCTACAAAGTCAGTGTAGTCTGTCATGGCAACGTTTAGGATTTGTATAGCTTTATTGTATACTTTTGTGGCCCACTAAAAATATTTTTGCACCTTTACTGTGTTGAATTTGTATGTACATAAAGTGGTAATAATATGAATTAAATCCATGTTTCAGGTTGCAGCACAACAAAATGTAGCAGGTGAATACTTCTGCAAGGCACTGGAGAATACTTTCAGGATTCAAAGCACTTGCACATTTTATCACGGCAATAGTAGCACAACCCTGTTAGGTGGCTGAGTATTATTTACCCACAGATTTCAGAATGGGTGGACTTAGGGGTTCAAGGAGAAATAACAGGTTTGACAAAGGCCCACCCCGTGAGTTCTTGGCTACAGTGAGAGTTGAACCAAATGGATAAATGAGGGCAGAATTTCCTTCTACATTCCTTACCATCCTTAATATAGAAGGGGGGCGGGAGATGTACATTTCACTTTCCTACATTTTTTTAAAAAAAGACAAGCAGGTGTCCCCAAGGTTTTGGATGCCTCCAGTGCAGCTCCAAGTGTTAAAATCTCTTCTCCAATATCAAAAGCAGGTTATTAGGTGGCAGGTGTGTTGGGTGGTCCTGTCATCCTCTTACAAACACAAGCCCAAATCACACTAGTTGCAAAAGGGTATAAGAACAGCTCTGTTGAATTTGATCAAGAGTTTGCCTTGCATTATCCTCTCCTCCGCTGTGGTTAGCTTGACACTTTGAAACCTCACAAATCTTGAATTTATTTTTTTTTAAGTAAAGGTAATTTGTTCCCATTTTTCATTCTAGTGTTTAAGAAGTAATCTCTTGCTGTAGTTCATTATGCTTTCAAAAATGACTCATTGCATTATTTCTTACTTATCCATTGTTCCTTTGTTGAAGAATGAGGTTTTTAAGATTGGTAAGAGAAGGGCATTCAAATGGGGGCAGGGAGTGAAATCTTACAGTAAGCTTCCAAAAAGGCCTTTCAAAGTAAAATTCAAAAGTAATTAGGGGCTTGTCCACTTTGGAAAGATCCAGGATGGTGAGGTATTGGAGTGTTGGGACAGGACTCTGGGAGAGCAGAATGCAATCCTCTCTTAGCCATAGAAACCCAAGCAAGTCACATTCTCTCAGCCGCATAGGAAAGCAATGGGATACTTCAGAGATTATCGCACATCTTAATCATGCGACTTACCTCTCCCGAACTGAAGTCTAATTCAGGCTGCATCCGGGTCCTATCGCATGGGTTTTGTCACCAAATCCGCCATCCGAGTACAGCCTGGCTGCAGCCTGTGTCTCTTAATGCGCTTCGGCAGCCATTTTTCAAAGTTGAGAGCTTTCCAGTTTTGAAAAACAGCCCCTGAAGCGCATTAAGGGACCTGGGCTGTACTCATGTACTTGGATGGCAGATTTGGTGACAAAATACACGCAATAGGACCCAGATGCAGCTCAAACTAGACTTCAGTTCGGGAGAGATAAGTCACGTTATTAAGATGTGTGATAATTTCCCTCTTCTGAATAAATCATGCCAAGAAAACCTTACGACTGCATCACCATAAAGTGGAATTACGTGTATCTCCAAATTTTTCTTGGCAATCTTAATCATGCTAGGAGGCCAATTTTAGTGCATACCATAATCACTGTGGCTGCCAGGTGCCTGTGCTCCTTTTCAGAGGGCTGTGTTCACTGCTATTGGAGTCTGTGAGGGCATCCCATGGGAGAGATGGGGTATAGGCTTCACTGCAGAGCAGAAAGACGACACAGGATTCCGAGTAGACCATTGTAACTTCTTCAGGAAAATATTATAGTTGTCCATATATTCTGACATCCAAGGGTGGCTACAAAAGAAAGCAGAGGGAAAGGTAATGACCCGTTCAGGAAGGCATCAAAAGACAAATGTGGGCAGTACCCTCTTATCTGTACTATCTACGTGGCCAAATCAGAGAACTGTACTCCTTTGTTCTCAGTGATGCCACTTATTTTCATGAAAAGACAACAAGGTCCTTCTAAGGACAATTGCTAGAAGTACTGTATTTGATTTTGATGGCTGAGATTAAGATTCTGTGAGGTTTAAGGTTTAATATTGGCTCAGCTATTTTTTTAAACTTTCCTCATTTCCTTTCCTCATTTCCATAACGCTACCACAAAAGAATATAAATCCAGTAAATGAAATAAAGAAGCTCTTATTATATGTGAGGAGGAAGTCAGTTGGCTTTTAAAAAGCACTGTGTGTAGTCAGCTGTGGCCTCCTTGCTTCTTTTTTGCTAGAGACTATCATTAATTTGGTCTGGAGAATCTTCAACTTACTTTAGGCTGTGGCCAAGGCTATTTAGGAGAACTGGGAGGAATTTAAAAAGTTACTTTTAAAAGGGAAGCTAGTTCCACAGCCTACTGAAGTGGTTAGTTATCAGTGTACTAGCAATTTTCAAAAATTAACAATCTCTGTCTGAACGGTAACTAGATGGTAACTTAAATAAGATCTACTTGAAAGTAGCAGCAAAAGGCATGATCCAAGTCAGCATCTGAACTACAGTTTTCCCTCCATATTTGCAAAGATTAGGGGAACAAGACCCCTGTGAATATGGAAAAACCGCAAATAACAAAAACACTGTTTTTACCTGAGAGGACACTTCTCTAGGAATCTCTAGGTCCTCCAGTACAACTCTGTGGTCAATGTCCAACATACACTGACTATAGAATGGCACTGGAGTAGCTACAAATGGTCTTTCAGTGTAACTTTTAGTTAAAGTTGACCACAGAGTTGCACTGGAGGACCTAGACAGTCCTAGAGAGAACATATTAATGAACCCCGTGAATAATCAAATCCGCAAATATCAAAGCCGCAAATATGGAGGGATAACTGTATTTGATAGTCCTACATAATTTAGTGAGGCCACATGTCTCTAGATGTAAACATAACTAAAAAGATGCAGTTACAAAAGAAGTACTAGTATCCCTTTTTAAGTTAAAGTGGCAATATAAATGTATGTATGTATGTATGTATGTATTTATTTCCCTTCTCTTCAGCCAAAAGGCTATTAGAGCGGCTTACAAATTGTTCATTAGACATTTCCCTGCCGCCCTCAGGCTTACAATCCAAAAATACAGGACACAAAAGTTCTGTCTACACTAATTTGGAAAGGAAATCAATTGCAACTAACTTGTGTTTGTAGTGAATTGCATTCAGCTCTGAATATGAACGTAAATTCATGAAAAGATCCTGCTTTAGTCTTTCTTACCCTTTGTAGTAGGAATCTTCAAGGAAAAGGCTGGAGAAATTCCGATTTGCTCGAGAATATCCACTGCGGTCTCTAGGCCAGTATTTGTAATCCCTTTGGTAAGTACTTGCCTCTGTACTGCCGATGTAATCTAATAAAAGATCAAATATTAAACCATTAAATGCAGTGTCACAACATATATGTTATGGTTATATATTTATATGTTTTTCATTACTTCTTTACCTTGATTTATACGTTTTTCAGTGTGGTTTTTAGTGGTACTCCAAATGTGGGCTGTGAGGAGTCAAAATACCCTAAGAATCCTACCAACTTTGTGTGCTTGACTTAATTTTAACTGACCTTTTGGAAATACAGATGTTTCCCGGTTCAATTTCTTAATTTCTTTAACTTGTGCTTGACTAGATCGTCGTGATTCCAAGAGAAATTGTTGATAATCACTCCAGTTCTGGCCCTGTTCTTGCTTGAAGCAGGGTCCATCTATGTTAGCTGGAAAAGATGAGGTCTCTATTACAACATTTTCCAATAAAAATACCTATGTTCTATTGATTGATTGATTTTGATTGGTTTGGAGGAAGGGGATTCTTTACTATTTGTCTGTTTTTCCTCCCACAATGTGATTTTCATAGAGATATGTGTCTGTTAAAACCTGTGTCCCTCCAATAACCAATTACAAAACGTATCATGCTATATACAAGTAACAGAGATATCTGTGACAAACAGATGTCATTTGAGGAAACATCTTTTCTAAATATATACCAAGCATGCTATCTGATTTGACCCTTTGGGCCATATTGTGACAATACCTTTATCAAGACCACTGAAAAGGCACAGAAATCTATACAAACCTTCAAGAACATCAGATCCCTGCATCAGCCAGATATTGCAAAGAACAGGCAGAGAGAAAAAAGAGGAGGGAAAGTGGCTTGATTTTTAAGTCATCTAGGCTGTAGCCACATTGCAGAAATACAGCAGTTTGATGCCACTTTCACTGCCATTACTCTATCCTGTGGGATCCTGGGGTTTGTAGTTTGGTCAGGCACTAGAACTCTCTGACAGGCCAGTGTGAAAACCTTACCAAACTACTAATCCCAGGATTCCAGAGGATAAAGTCATGGCAAGTTAAAGTGGTGTCCAACTGCTTTATTCCTGCAGTGTGGCTACAGACAAGGTCCGCATGTTGTATAAAAATATTACAGTAGAAAGAGGTTGCATGGTCTCAACAAGGCTCTCAAATATGGCCTTTACACTTGCTGGGAACAGGAAAGCTGAGTTTTCAAAGTGGGCTATTTATGTTTTCAAAATGGAGAGACAAATGTTATCACCTCCTCTAGGTTTTTCTGTTCCTACAAACAGGGACGTTCAGAAAAGCAGCTGGGCCATTCAAGTAAAACACAGTGCAGGCATACCTCTGTTAATAAAGCTTTTTTAAATGAAGCTCCACTTATGGAGACTTTATAGGTACCACCTCCTTTTCTTCCTCATCCTCTATTTAGCTGGAACTTTTGTAGCAGCACTGGCATTGGGAGGAGGATTGTGGCAGGCTAGAGAAACATAGCATTTAACTGTTGGGTTGCAGCAGCACATTTGCAGTACACAATGCAATAAACAAAGCATGAGTTGGATAAAAATGGGACTGTAATCTAGGCAACCCTACTGTCACTATGTGTACTTACTTACAACAGAATCCTTTGCTGAGTGTGCATGAACAGCAAACAGAGACAAAAAGGGAGAGCAGATAAGCCTGCTTCAGAAGCTAACAACAGCATGTTGTTGTTTTCAAAAAGGCATAGATCTCTAGGTTTGGCCACTATAAGAAGAGTGGAAGTTGGTGAAAGAAAAAAATCATCCCTAGATATTTTTTGGAAGAAGTGTTCAAGTGGTCCCTATGAGGTTCAAATGTTTTTGTTTACTTATGTAAGGCTTACCTAGCCTGTATGCTTCATTTCACATGTGCATTTTCCTAGCTTTGAATAAAAGTTTGCTGAAACATGTTGAATGGCTTTCCCCTTTTGGGGTTGTGGGAATCTATCCCTCTTTTTTCTGTTATTTGTGTTGTTGACACTACATTTTGTGTTAAAGGAGTAGTGTCCAGGAACATATCTGCTTTGTTCGTTCTCATCTCGGTGTCTGTATCTTGGTGCCGAGTTCTCATTTCGGTATCTGTTATGGAAGATGTTCCTCCCACAACATCTCAATACAAGCAGAGATCATAACCTTAAGATAAGGTCATTCCTACCCCTTTTCCTGCATATATTTTAATATCTTTATATGACAAAGGGACTTGATTGTCTTGAAAGCTTAAACAGCTTTTTAAAAAGTTGCCTTTTTGATTGCCTCAATAGAGATATTCCCATTGTATGGGGTTTGAAATTTCTTTTATGGCCAGCACGATTGCTCCTGGATCAGCTCTACCTTCCAATGGATTCACTCAGGCTGAGGCACCACACTCTGCCAAATTATCTGGCAAGCATATTGTATTGACTCATAAGCAGACCCAATGTTCTTATGAAGACCCCTAAATATGTCACATGAAGAATTATGGGGGCCTTTAAGAAGGAACATGTTGTGGAGGAAGGCTTGAGAAAATAAATGTCTCACTTTAGGGGGAAAAATCCACAATTTCTTACAGATTTATTTATCTCTTTTTTTAGCAAATAATTTTTCTCTCATTGCTCAAGTGTCTGCCAGATACAAGGAGGATATTTTGTACTTAATCTCTGGGCAGGGTTTCAAAATGAGGGTATGCCTCCCAAATAAAAATACTGCCTCGCAATTAAATGTTGTTCAGTCCCCATGCTTCTAGCATTGCAGTAAGAATGGAGTGTGGCTTTGGTGTGACCTCCAAACTCTTAGGACACATGCATTATTTAAATAGCATACCTCCAAAGAGACCCGAAGTAGCTTTATTTTGGCAGTCTGTAACAGGCCAAAGTTATCAATGGAACATGAACACAGCAAATATGAGTTCTAGGTAGGTACTATATTTCATGTCTCACTCGTTGGAAAGTTAGAAACTTGGAGACTGAAGGAAGATGTCATGGGGGGGGGGGCAGAATTCTTATTGGAGAGCATAGTATTCATTTTGCCCAATCCTTATGGTGCCCTGGTGGCGCAGTGGTTAAATGCAAGTACTGCAGCCGCAAGGTTGTGAGTTCAATCCCAGGGCTCCAAGGCTGACTCAGCCTTCCATCCTTTTGTAGATCAGTAAAACAAGTACCCAGCTTGTTGCATAATTGGCTTACAGATTGCAAACTTCCTAGAGAGTGCTGAGTTCATTGATAAGTGGTATAGAAATGTAAATGTTATTGCTTACAGCTGCACTCATGCTGCAAATAATGACGCTTATGTTTAGCAAGTTAGTTTTGCATTTCTGTTTAGAATTGTCTGATTTAGCTTACTATACCCTTTTAACCTGGAAATAAACCCCACTGAAGGTTAGGTAACTTGTGTCAGAATCAGCATGCATGGGATTATGCTGTTACATAATAAACTATTTTTCTTTTTTTAAAAAAGCTACCTGTCTGATATTTTCAACATCAAAATGTTTTGGTGGTTTTGCCCTGCTTGTCAGATTGTGTTTTCATAATGCACATGTTTAGGAAGGAGAGGTGAAGAAAGGAATGGATTGAACTAATTCACTGGTGATTGACAAGTTTATTATTAATTGGTAGTTCCAAACCCTCAAGGGAAAATGCAGATCTTGGTGTGTCTTTATTCCAATTTGTAATAGGGTTGGTGCAACAGATACTCTAGCAATGGAGAATTCTAGCAAACAGGCTCTCCACACATTTCCCTAATACCTCATAATGTTGAACTCTAAACTATATATAAATGAAGGGCTCACTAATCCAATCCAAAGGGCAGAGAATTTGCTAAGAATTTTGTAAAGAACAACAGGTTATCTACCTTGCAGGATGCATCCATCTGTTTGCTGATCTAGTCTCTCGCCTTCTTTTGGGTGGATTGGACTTGACTCAGTAGGAGGAGTGTCATTCCTTTGATCGTCTTGGATCTCTTGGAACACTAGTGGAGCTCCTTGGACTTTTGACACCCTCGGATCCATTCTTATAGGATAAGGTGGAACAACCTCCTGACAAATAGGTTCTTCAACATATCTTACAGGCTCCTTTTCAACAGGCTTTGCAAATTCCTTTTGCTTCAGTTGGGCTTCCAGTTTCAGCTTCTGTATAAGCAAGACATGAAAACAGTAATGTCACAAAGGGGGTGCAGACACTACAGAAGAGGGATGACACTTGATGAGCACCCCAACATCCCTGATGGCAGGGAGGGAGAGGATCCGGCTCTCCCTATCTGTATACTGCACAGTTTTACTCAGGAGTAAAGCCATGTGGGACAGGGAGTTGGCCTTTTGGCTCTGCTCCAAAGCCCCACTCCCCACAGCAGGTGATACCCTAGTGTGGAACGCCACTGCATATAAATAGTGGATAGTGGGTGATAAGATTCCTTATGATCTCACATACTGTAAATGCAAGGTCCTTTGGCAACAGTGAATATTTATTTTAAAAGTAGTGTTGTATACCAGACTGGGTTATGTACACACTGGAGCTTGACAGACCACCCCAAAAGGGCAAGCTGGAGCTGCCTGCTTTTCCTCCTGAGGGATGCCGCAGCAGCCAAACCATGCGGCCTCCCTCTGCAACAAAAAGAACCCGCTGAAAACGTGCAGCAGGCACCATGAGTGTGCCACTGGCGCACTGTAGTGCATTGATGATGCAACTGCGGCACCATGACATGCGGATGATGCACCATGCTTGCATCATCATGGCGGCCCCCAGGTGGGCAGGAGGCTGCCATGATGGTGTTACTGCTGCGCACTAGGACTTGGGACCACGCGGTCACTCCACAATCCCAAGCCCTAAAATTGCCCCCAGAATGCCACTTTCCGGCAGTCTGTACTGGGCCACTGTTGAATAACTGGTATGCATCAGGTGATAACAATGCAAATTCAATCCATTTCAATTTCAGGCTGGAGTACAACAAAATGTGGAAAAGTTGAAGAAAATGTATGTGGAAACTTGTGCGAGGCACTGTGGAAAGCTGATGCTATCAAGAGCTATCCAGAGACACAGCATCAGGGCATTGCATCAGGGGCTGACAATAAAGCCACAGCTAGCACAGCCTGAAAGGATCATGGGTGAAAACAGAAAGAGACAAATCAAACTGAAGAAAACAAGAACTAATCCAAAAGATATTATGAAATTATCTTTAATGAAGTTATTGGGGGGATGTAGCCTTATCAGCAGCATGTATTTTACTGTTGTTTAAAATTCATGGAAGATCTAAAAAAAAAAAAAATCCAAACAAATCATTCAGCCATTAATATTAACTATTATAATAGTTATATGCTACATATAAAGTATTATTCAGTTCCCTTACTCAATTATACTATTGTAAGTATATTGTAACATGCCTAGAAATCTTATATTCTTTATTTCAATGACATTATTGTAGTCATAATAAACAATTATAGTTTATGCCTATACTAGCTATTGTCTCAAATTAAACAACTCATGATCTATATTGTTCTTAATAGGGATGCCAATCCTTGAATATTTCATACTCACATACAAGGCTGAATAATAATAGTTTTTGCGATACTACAGAAGAAAAAGAATATTCTGGAACAAGGGTTATCCCCATATTCAAACAGGGATTTGGGACAGATTTTCCCCCCTCTGCATAATAATCCCAACTCAACAGTTTGGGATGTTGAATACTAGGAGAAAATTGTGTAAAACACTTCGGAACAGGGGAATTTGGTTATTCTTCCCAATGGGGAGTCTCTGAGTGTTAGGAAATCAATTTTTCTGAATGAAAAACTGTGAATATTACTTTTGTCCCTGATTCTTTCAATATCTTTAAAATCTCTGTATGGAATAATGTATATTACAGGGAAGCCTCTGTCTCATTTCCCTCTATAACTAATATTCAGAAGCATACTGCCTCCAGTAATGGAGATGACATGTAACTATTCTGGCATCTGGAAGTAATTAGTTACCATTGATGATACCTTACATTTGGGCTAATGCCATCATCAGCATCTTTTCATAGAATCATAGAGTTGGAAGAGACCACTAGGGCCATCCAGTCCAACCCCCCTGCCATGCAGGAAATCCAAATCAAAGCATCCCTGACAGATGGCCATCCAGCCTCTGTTTAAAGACCTCCAAGGAAGGAGACTCTATCACCCTCCGAGGGAGTGCATTCCATTGTCGAACAGCCCTTACTGTCAGGAAGTTCCTCCTAATGTTCAGGTGGAATCTCTTTTCCTGCAGCTTGCATCCATTGTTCCGGGTCCTGTTCTCTGGAGCAGCAGAAAACAAGCTTGCTCCCTCTTCAATATGACATCCCTTCAAATATTTAAACAGGGCGATCATATCACCTCTTAACCTTCTTTTCTCCAGGCTAAACATCCCCAGCTCCCTAAGTCGTTCCTCATAGGGCATGGTTTCCAGACCCTTCACCATTTTTGTCGCCCTCCTTTGGACACGCTCCAGTTTCTCAATGTCCTTTCTGAATTGTGGCGCCCAGAACTGGACACAATATTCTAGGTGGGGCCTGACCAGAGCAGAATACAGTGGCACTATTACTTCTCTTGATCTAGACACTATACTTCTATTGATGCAGCCTAAAATAGCATTGGCCTTTTTAGCTGCCGCATCACACTGTTCACTCATGTTCATTTATTAGAAGGGACAATTTAAATTTGAAGCAATTCTTAGGCCGGGGGTGAGGGGAGTTGAAATCTCTGTTGTTTCTTTCCTACATTGGTGGCATTCTGCATCATTAGAAAACTCATGCCTCTCCTTACTCTTCCAGCCACATTTGGTCACAGTTTCTGGCCAAAGTGTGCAAAGACAGTACTCCGCATCATGGGAGCTGTCATGCAGAAATTCTTCCCACTATTAGCCCCCTCAATTGTCCGTTCTTCTACCCTTTCTTTTGCTTCTCAGAAGTAGAGGAGATCTGCTGTTGCAATTAAGCTTTTGTCTGTTTGGTGCTGAAATCCCTGTGTGCCTATACAAGATTCCTCTCAGCAGGGCCAGCGTGATCAAACGTCCTTCTTTTCCAAGACATGTCCTATGTTTCAAACGTCTGTCTAGGAGGAATTCCAAAATGTTTTCCATTTTGAGCATGACTAAGAAGCACATCGAGTAACACCACATTTCCCCTTCAAGAAATGTGGCTGCTTGGCAGTGTATCCTTGCTGCAAATAGATGGATAGGCTGAGTCCTTCTAAAGTTCTTTTTTCCTAGAAGCAGCAGCAGACAAGACTTGCCCCCAGAGCTCAGGGCTCATTTGTTTCTTGGAGGGGAAAAGGACAGCAAACACGATAGACAATGGGTTCCATTAGGACACAATGCAAGTGTTGAAAGGGTGTATTTTTATTTTAGCACAATGGACAAGTGACAGGAATAATTTAAATGTAGATTCAGGGGCTGAACAGACTGCCCCTTTCAGCACCGGATCAGGGGCCTGTTACAGACTGCCAAAATAAAGCTGCTTCGGGTCTCTTTGAAGGTATGCTATTTAAATGATGCATGGGTCCTAAGAGTCCAGAGGCCACGCCAAAGCCACACTCCATTCCTAAGCACTGGAGTGCAGCTTTGGTGCAGCTTCCGGATTCTTAAGATGCATGCATCATTTAAACAGCATACCTCCAAAGAGACCCGAAGCAGTTTTATTTTGGCAGTCTGTAACAGGCCAGGGACATGGCAGCTACATGGCCTTTCCAAGGCACAAAAAGGACCCACAAAAGGGCTCCTTTTTGCACCACAGAAAGGGCACCACAGCCACCGGCGCCATGACTTTTCAGCACTCCTTTGGCGCTGCGTCATCTGGACGCAGCAACAGAGGAGCGCCGTGACACTGCCCACTGTGTGGTGAAGCGCACGGCATCATGCCGGCATGGGGACGGAGTCAGGGCATGCGTTGTGTGGACTCCACACCCCCGCTCTGCCCCATTGCCAGCCTTTGATGCCAGTCTGTCGAGGATCTCAGTCAAGAGTTTGCTGCTAGCAAAGTACAATTTTAAGCATTTGTCTTGCTCAAAGTTCTATAAGTATATTGCAAGGCAACAAGGCATTTTAACAAAGATAACTTCATCAGAAAAATACAGTTGAGTATGTAATAAAATACAATATATCCAATGTAGCTGTAAATAAACTACATGAAAGTACTCTTGAAGAAATCTGCCAGGAAAATCCCATGATAGGGTGACCTTAGAGTCACCATAAGTTAGAAATGACTTGAAGGCACCCAGCAACAACAGCAAGTTGAAAAAATACTCTGCATACCTGTGAGCGGTCCATGACAGGTGGATGCTGGTAGTATTCAGAATATGGCTTATAGTCTGATATGTACAATGAACTGTACATACCCTGGTCCACAGGTGGCTAGATACAGGGAGTGAGAGTGGAGAAACATAGCATTCACATTAGTAAGATTCTCTTTTTCAAGTTGCACACTAAAATAGTAGAATGAAGAAATGCTTTAAGTTCTTAAGAAGGATACACAAAGTTTTATTGCTAAATGCTTCATGAAGAGAAAAAACCCACTGGAGCACGTCTTTGTTGCAGCATCCGACCTCTTAGGACACATGCATCATTTAAACAGCATACCTCCAAAGTGACCCAAAGCAGCTTTATTTTGGCCTGTCTGTATGGGGCCATTATTAAACAGTAAATTATAAATTATAAAATTATAAATGGACTTACAATGGATTAAAACACTATCTTAATAAAGAAATTAAAACGGTAAATGTCTAGCATGTCCACTTAGACTCAGTTATTTAATAATAAATATTTAAATATTTATTAAATTAAAATAAAATATTTAAGAATAAAAAGGCCAATCCACAACTGCATTTTGATTTTTCATTTAAATACTACTGAATCAATGTGTGACTTCTTTTTTAACTTTAGACATGTGAAGATCCTGCTTGTAACTCTGAATGATTTCAAGTCCACTTGCAATGGGCAAATGAAAGATTTCCATTGACAAGAAAGTGTAATTTGTTTAGCATTTTACTGCAAAACTTTTCAAGTGGGCATGACCTATGCCATGTTTATACATGAAAAGCTAGTAAAGAATTTTAACCAGTTTGGTAGTGAGAGAGCAAATTGGAAATTAAAGAATTCTGTCCACATCTACAAACAAACTTGTTGGTTACCATCCAAGTAGCCAAACCGGAGCCACTACTTTCTCCCATTTGGTGAGAAGAAAACAAAATTTCAAAAACAATCTTTTACACATCCCTTTCCCGGTGTGGCTGCCACTATCTCCACAGTTGGTCCTATATCAGCCTAGCTACATGTTGCTGTTTCCATTTAACTTTCTTTGTGTGTTTACATAACTTGCCAATGATACCCAGCCCCTCAGGAGATGTGCCACTTGCATGGTATATAAACATGCAAAGAAAACAAACCATCTGGCTAGAAACATCTTCATAGATTGATATTGGTGGATGAATATTCATGGAGGGAAATTCAGTGGAAACAGCAGACCTGTCCATTGAAGTGTATATTTAAGGAAATAGTAAATATTTGAAGCAACTTATTTTTTATAGTTTTTTGTGGGGTTTTCAGGTTATGTGGCCATGTTCTAGAAGAGTTTATTCCTGGGATTTCACCAGCAACTGTGGCTGGCAGATGCCAGCCACAGATGCTGGTGAAACGTCAGGAATAAACTTTTCTGGAACATGGCCACATAGCCCGAAAAACCCACAAAAAACTATGGATGCCGGCCATGAAAGCCTTCAACTTCACAACTTATTTTTTCTTACCTATTACATAAAGGTAAACAATTATTTTATTAAGGGAAAGATAAGCCAATGAAGAAAGTTTGTGTTGAAAAGTCAGCAGCATAAGTCACTTTATTTTTTAAAAACATGCATATTAATTTTACATTTCTATTGCAATTCACTGTCATGCACTGCTTGTTTTGTCCTAGATTTAAAAGCAAAGATGTCTAATAGAAGGTCTTTCATATACCCTGCAGTACAACTTCCATACTCCTCACAAAATTACAGGGGCCGAACAGACAGGCCAAAATAAAGCTGCTTCGGGCCACTTTGGAAGTGTGCTGTTTAAATGAAGCATGTGTCCTAAGAGGCCGGAAGCTGCACCAAAGCCACATTCCAGTCCTAAGGACTGAAAAGTGGCGTTGGCCTCTTAAGATGCATGTGTCATTTAAACAGCATGCTTCCAAAGTGGCGTGAAGCAGCTTTATTTTGGCCGGTCTGTCCAGGCCCACTGAGACATTTTCAGTCTAGAAGCCAAGTGTCCTTTGAGGATCAGCCTTTTCCTCTGATATTCCTTTATATTTCCATATGTGATCAAATTCTGGGTGACAATTTGCATGGAAAGTATGCAACAAAATAGTGATAGCGGAGAAATTCAGTACAGTAAATTCAATTTTTGAGTGTGTGTGCATGCATGAAATGTTTGGGTGAGCCTCCAAGGTATCTGCTGGTTGGGGAAATGTATCCATTCAAATCTGAGTAGCACCCTTTATTTCAAATAACATTTTTTAAAAAATTGCCTTCAGCTCTTCAAATAGGTTTGAAGGCCAGTGGCCTATATAAGATTTAAAAAAGAAGATTATTGAAACAAACCTGGGCCTCACCTTGGAAAGGGAAATTCTCTGCAATATGTCTGTCATGTTGCATTGATTGCCTGGCATAAAGGAAGATGGCAGTTTAGTCATTAACAGATTGTCTTAGAGGTACAACATACTACAGATGTTTTGGTGCTTTCCATCATTGATGTCTGAACATTATTTACGTTCCTCATGAAGAGTATCCTTTGTAAAATATATGGTTTCTACATAAAAATGGCAGAGACCAATGGCATCATTGGGTCGGTGCGGGGGGTTGAGACTGCACCAGGAGACACCCAGAAGAGGGCTGGGCTTTCCTCCCCCTTTGGCTTAGGAGGGACACAAACATGCCCTTGAAGGCTGCTCCATTCCAAGCTTCCTATCCAGGGAGAAAGCTTGGGGACGGAAGAGGAAGGCCTTCCGAGTCCAGCATGGATCTGAGTCCAGCGTGGACTCAGAAAGCATGGGGGAAGAGGAAGTCTGCCTTCCAAGTCCAGCAGTGACTTGGATGGCATGAGGGATGACTATCCTTTTGGCCCCATCCCATAAGCCCCTCCTCTGGAAGTTCCACTCCCCACATTAGGTGATGCCCCTGGCAGAGACGCTACTGGCAGACGCATCGTTGCTTGCTGATACTAGTGGGTCCCTAGCATTGGTGTCACCCAGTGTGATCACTCATAGTGCCACCCCCCCCACATTGACCTCCTCCTCCCATTTCACACCATATAGACTCCTTATCAATGCTTTTTTGTACTAATATTATTCGTAAATCATAATTCCCATGTACCACTGAATGTCATGTTAATAGTTATGACATAAACAGCTAGCAAAAATTAAAATTATATCTTCAAATTACAATATCATATGCATAACCTAAATGTATCTACATATACATAGTGAAGATTTGGTTAAAATGTAATGTTTTTTTTTAAAAAGCTTTAAAAGAATATATATTTTTTTAAAAATTAAACATTAAAAATTTTGAAATTTTAATTTTAAAAACAATTTGGGGGGGGGGGGCTCCTCACTGCCACCATCTCTTAAACCATTTTTTTAAAATAAAAAAAGCATTTTTCTGTATCTCTGCATTTTAAAGAGATACAGTCAAATGCTACAATGTTTCTGCCAAAATACAGGTGATTGGGGAGAAGTGGAACAAAATTTTAAATCATATCTACAACATCATGATTTGAGATGTGTCTGGGGGAGTTTTGATTTATCAGTTGACACAGCCCCCAAAAATTATAGCACTCAAAATGTAGCCTTTCCCATACAGTGAACAGTATGCATAACCGGTGCGTGGTGGAGACTATAGTAATACATTCTTACTGTTGGATAACTTTCACCACATGGTGGAGCACTCCCTCCAAATTCAGGCTCAACGTCACATCAGTTTTGTTTTTCATTGAGTGTAAGCCCTCCGTATCCACAGATTCTTTATCCACATTCTTTATCCTCAGATTCAGCCATTCACAGCAAATTCCAGAAATCAAACCTTGATTTTGCCATTTTATATAAGGGACATCATTTAACTATGCCATTGTATTTAATGGGATTTGAACATCCATGAAGAGGGTGTCCTGGAACCAAGCCCAGCAGATATCAAGGGCCCACTGTACTTCCTTTATCCATTTCCTATAGCACATTTCATAGTTTACCACCAAATTTTGGCAGCAAACTATGATGCCATTGGTTTAAAAAATAATAATTCTGGGGAGACTTAAGGCCCCAACTGGAAAAAAAAACCTTGGGGCCTCATGTGGCCCATAGGTCACACTTTGCCCACTCCCGGTTTGTAGTTGTGTCAGTAGCCTTGCTGAACTAAGTGCATGAATGATCGCTTCTTTGATCACTGCACTTCTTTGCAGATAGAATCTAGTAGACTGAGAAGAGTTTAGTCATTGTTCAGAATTGCAGACCTTGCTCTTCCAATAATTAATAATTTTCCAGAGCTGGAAGTTGGTGGCAGATCTGTAAGAGAACTTCAAGTGTAGCAAATATCCGTCCAGCAAATTTTATTTCACTCTTTAGATATTTATTTGAAATATTCAGATATGTTGCCCTCCAGTGCAGCACTCTCACTAGATACTTTCTGCATTTTACACATCTCTCTGATAGGGCATCTGTTTTCCTAAAATGTAGTAGAAAGTTTTCCAACCTTGCAATTCTTTTTTTGTTTTCAGTTTTAATCTTGGGACTTTACCACACAAGAAAAGAAAAGTGAAGTCAGCCAGAAGCATAGCAGCTTTCTCCATGCCACTCTACATGCCCTCATAGCACTTCCATTCTCTTCCCAAAAGGAGACAGATATCAAAGCAGGCCTTTTGCTGAATTGATTTTTCTAAATTCTAATTTAGAAAAGGTCTTGGGCCAGTGTTCTATCTGAGGCTGGGGCTTAGAGCATGTTGAACCTAACGTCCCAAGATTAAAAACAAAAACAGCTCAGTTCTATATAACAACTTTCCTGCTTGCAAAGCACAGCTTAGTCTATGCAATAGTGTTCATCCATGAAAAGCTTGACTTGGTTCTATGCGTGGTTTTTACAGATTACTGTAACTTTGGCGGGGTACTGATCTCCCCTTTGGGGGGCCTGCAGCCGCTCAATTGAAGCACAGATTGGGGCCAGGGCAGCCACAGCGGCAGCCCAAAGGCCCCAATCTGGCGCTTTTCGGGACCAGGGAGAAGCGGCAAAATGCCACTCCTCCCTGGTCCTGAAAAGGGGTCTCCTTGGGGCATCATGCCCCAGGACACCCTGGGAGCCACAGCCAGGAGAGAAAGGAGCTGTTCGGACCCTTTCTCCTGGCTTCATTCCTGCAGTCATTTGGTGGCTGCAGGAATGAGGCGCTTCCCCAGAAGGAGCTCGGTTTTGGAGCTCCTTCCAGTGCCGTGCCTAGGCCGCCGTAAGCGGCCTGGGATGGCGCAATGACATCACACACACGCCGCTCCATTTGGAGGCGGCATGTGCGTGACATAATCATGGCGGCCCCCGTGTGGATGGGAGGCCGCCATGACTGCACCCTCATCACATGCTAGGATTAGGCCTCATGTAGGCAAAGTGCCTCGAGGCAATCCTAGCATGTGATGAGGCCTGTCTGGAAAGGGCCATTGGGCTGAACAGACAAGCCAAAATAAAGCTGTTTTGGGTCATTTTGGAGGTATGCTGTTTAAATGACACATGCATCTTAAGAGGCCAGAAACTGCACCAAAGCTGCATTTCAGTCCTTAGGACTGGAGTGTGGCTTTGGCATGGCTTCTGGCCTCTTAGGACGCATGCATCATTTGCATACCTCCAAAGTCACCTGAAGCAGTTTTATTTTGGTCTGTCTGTTTGGGCCCTATGTTATCCTGTTAACTGGGCTAACAACAGAAGCAACATGTGGGCCAGATGTGGGTCATTCAAACTTCCCAATACTTGCACAACATCTATTGGGCATTTCTTCTGCTACTCCAGTGCCCTCTAATAATAATACAGTGGACGCCTGCTATATGCTGGGGTTTGGTTCCAAGATCCCCCGTGCATAAGAAAATCAGTGGATGCTGAAGTCCCATTAAATATAATGACATAGCGAAATGGTGTCCCTTATAAAAAATGGAAAATCAAGGTTTGATATTTGAAATTTATACTTTTTTTGGAACATTTTCAAACCGTGGATGCTTGAATCCATGTATAAAAATTTTGTGTACAAGAAGGGCTGAGTGTAGTAAGAAAAAAAAATTCCCCACATTTTCATGGTATTACTGCTTTATAAACACAAATAATTTCTTGACTGTTGGTAGTGAAATTAGTGTTTTTACCTTATTGGAATAGCCCTCTCTAAATCTACAAATGTCTAACAGGACAAAGTCCTGCAAAGTTATGGAAGCTCAAAGTTGCTACCTAAAATGTTCTATGTGATTGCTATAGAAAACAACGGGAGAAGTTATCACAGTGGATGGTCACTCATCCCAATGACTCATCCCAGCAAATGAAACTATTGGTAAGTAAATTTAATGTGTGCTTCAGAACCTAATTATTCTATACTAGTAAAACTAAATAGTTCTTACCTCTGAGCTGGAGTCCTGACTGTTGCTGTTCTGGCATTTTGGCAGTGTTGCTTGAACCAGGTTAGAGGAGGCCTAGATTATGAAGTTGGAGTGTTTCCAAGGAAGCATAAGAACATTCTACCCTTTATGCAGCATTGGAACCTCAAGTTAACTGATTTCAGGGATATGATTCTAAATCTCCCCTTCAATGGTTTCTCAGCATATTGTTAGAAGAAAAATGCAATTCAATATGGAAAATCAATCCTATCTCAATGTGAAGCTTCTGCTGTGAATATTTGAAGGAATTCGATGAGGATTGCATTTGATAAGGACTGCATTTAAGCAATTCAGAGTCATAATGCTTTATCACACTAGCGTGCAAATGGGATTTAAACGAGAGTTAAGCTAGAGAAAACCAGGAAACATTGTGTGATAAACTTCAGGCATTTCCTGGTTTTCTCTAGTTTAACTCTCGTTTAAATCCTGTTTGCATGCTAGTGTGATAAAGCAGATAGCCATGTTAGTCTGGAACATCAGTATGCAAAAGGATTTTGTAGCACCTATGAAACTAACTGTGCAAAAGATATTGTAACATCAGCTTTTGTAGACTTGGCCTACTTCCTCAGATGCAAGTGTTTAAGACAGTTTGAAGCAAGTGTTTGGTACATATTATTAATGGGTGGGATTTGAAACAGCTACTTTAAGTATACCTGAGAGCTTGGGTAAGCCCAATGGCATTTCTCCTTGGAACATAAGTCCTCTATGTTGTAGTACCTTTGGCTTTTGAAATGTTTCTCATATTTCAAAATAATTTTGCCATGAAGTAAAAGGAGAAATAGTTCAAGAAACATTAGGCTACAGGTGGGAATCATACGCCTCTCCAAATATAATTAAACTGCAAATTCCAGTAGTTCTACCAATGGCAGTCAGTGGTGAAGAATGCTATGAATTGCAGTCCTACAACATCTGGAGGGCCTCATGATTCCCACCCTTCCATTACTGGAATGGAAGGGTTGGAATCTATCTATGGAATCAGTTGCGTAATTCCTTGGGTTGCTGTTGTTGTGTGCCTTCAAGTTGTTTCTAACTAAAGTGAACATGGGGGTTTCTTAGCAAGATTTCTTCAAAGGGGTTTTTGCCTTTGCTTCCCTCTGGGGATGAGATAGGGTTTCTTGCCTAAGGTCATCCAGTGGGTTTCCACAGCCACACAGAAATTTGAACCCTGTTTTCCAGAGTTGTAGTTCAGTGCTCTGACCACTACACCATGGTGACTCTCATTGTTCTTTGGATGCATGTATATATATGATGGGCCAGTAATCGGGAAAAAATAGCAAACAAATAGAAAAGGAGAATGCAGGAAAAAGAAAAACCTAGATATTTATCTCAGATATATTTCTTTGGAAAGAGTCAGACCTTTTTTTTGGAAAGAGCAGTGTATATTGGTCAGAAGAAGAGCAATGTAACACACTGTGTCTGTAATTCAATATGGCTCACTGCAACATAATAGTTCTGCATGTGGACCTATGCTAGGCTGATCCACTATCTTCTTACCTTAAACCCACACCCCATAGCCATTCAGTGCTTCGTGGGGCTTGGGCAGTTCATAGATGTGACTATGTCCCTATTGCCAGATGTAAAATTATTGTAGTGGTGCTGTGATCTGCTGGGGTCCTCCAGATATCTAAAAGCTGATGCAGTCATTTCATGTCTGGCTATGGGGATGTAGCTAGAGGTGTCTCTGATCCTGCCTGCTCCCCAAGATGAAGGGTGTGGAGGGGGCATTTCGAAGGCAGTATGATACATTGGGGTCAGGTTTTGGGCTCTGCAGAAGGATGATGGGAATACCAACTTCCACAGAACATGTACACTGTAAGGGAAACTTAAGTTGACAGGTTTTCAGCCACTATGTAACATCAGTGATATCAGTGAAAAGAAATCTAGTACCTATTTTGTTATTTGTGACTGTACAATGCGCATACAGATTGCCTGTACCGAGTGGCATCACTAGAGTTGGCGTCACCCAGTGCAGTAACTGATGGTGTCACCTTCCATTGACCTCTTCCCATTTGACACCCATGCAGAAGCCTTAGTAATGTTTTGTTGTTGCTTTTTGCACTAATGTTGCTCGTAAATCACAATTCCTGTATATCACTGAATGTAATGGTAATAGTTGTGACATCAACAACTAGCAAAATTAAAACTGTACTTTTAAATTACAGTATGATATATACAACCTGAATGTATTTACGTATACATCGTTTCATGTGGGTGAAGTGAAGATTTGGTAAAATGTTGTTTTTAAAGAAAATTTAAAAAGAACAATTTTTTTAAAAAAATAAACTTCTGAAATTTGAAATTAGGTTTTTTTAAAATAATAATAATCCTGGGGTCTCTCCTTTCTCCTCCCACACAGCTTTACCCCACTCACATCATCTCTTAAAGCATTTTAAAGGGAAGCAGGTGAATGCCACAGCCCATGTCTCAGAAGCAGTGGTGTCACTCCTCTTAGGGTGTCACCTGTTATGGTCCACACACCCCTGGTGACACCCCTGTCTTTACCCAAAACTGCCTACAATATCTATCTACAGTCAGCCCTTCTTATACATGGATTTCTTATACACAGATTCAAGCATCCACGGTTTGAAAATGTTAAAAAAAAAGTATAAATTTCAAATATCAAACCTTGATTTTCCATTTTTTATAAGGGACACCATTTTGCTCTGTCATTATATTTAATGGGACCAGAGCATCCACGGATTTTGTTATCCACAGGGGATCTTGGAACCAAACCCCAGCGTATAACAAAGGTCCACTGTATTTCATTTGAAAAATCCCCTCAAAGCATAATGAAAGCTTCTCTTCCTCCACAGTGCATGAATTTCAAAAAATGTAAGCTGCAAGGATAGGGATATGTCTGTTTTCCATCATTGAGGTCTTCCTGCTCAGATGTGGCGTTTTATAAGCAAAGATATAGGAGCAGTTCCAAGCAGAACATTTCCTCAGCAATTCAGTCCTCCTTAGAGGGCTTTTCTAAAGCTTGCTTGATAGAATACCTTTCAGGTATACTTCTCATTATCTTCATGGAGAATTAGCTTATGATGTGAAAGGAGAGGCCCTATTCTCTTATTCATCTCATTTGGAAGTGCTGTCAAAGGTGGATGATTTTTGTGAGTGCAAGTGAAAAAGATTTAGTACTAGCTGGTTTCTTTAATAAGATTTGCTTTCTCCACAGGTAACATCCATGGCAAATAAAGAAAACACAGGGAGGAGGGAAAGCAGATCTAAAAGCTGAACTAGGAGAGAAATCAATGGGCAACAGATAACTGCCCACCATTTTGTTCTGTTCAGATTTACTGGGCAGTAGCAGCTTGGAAACTAGTTGGGCCAGGAAGCAAAAGACAAGGAAAGAGCTGATGACCCTCTTTCTTGCTTCCATTTGAAAAACCCATCCCGACATTGCTTTGCTTTATTGATTTATTTACTTATTCATTTACTATATCTCCTGCCTTTCTCCCAATCAGGGGATTCAAAGAGGCTTTCCCATCACTGTCAATGTGAATGTACCCTCCAACTGTCCCAATTTGGCTGGGACAATCCTCATGGATCCTTTACCATCCCATTTTTTCAGCTGCTTTTCACATGTCCCAGTTATTCAGGCCCAAGTTACTTGCGGGAACACCTCTCCCTACACAATCCGCCCCACACATTTAGAATATCTGGGAAGAATTTAATAAAACACTATAACACCAGGTTAATAATAACTTTCCATGGAGCATTTAAAGCTGCAGCCTCTAAATTGTGGAACAGTCTACCGGAGGAGATTCGTCTTATTACTACCTTAGATACCTTTAAAATGGCACTTAAGACGGCTCTCTGCCAGCCACCTGATTCTGTATAAGACCATGATAAATGCTTCACCCTGAAGACGATTATAGGATTCTTGATGATTAGATATTTTAAGGAACTAATAGGAATGTTGTAATTCAGTATTAGTATTTTATAGATTGTATCTGTATTAGTATTGTATTTTTAATGATATAATCCTGCTTCGATCCTTGAGAGAAGCGGGAAATATAAATAAAATTATTATTATTATCATTACAGTGGGGCCTCCGCATCCGCAGACTTTTTATAAGCGGCTTTGAGCGTATGTGCTCAAGCCGCTGGGCACGCGCGGGGCAGAAGGGGCGGCACGTCCCATTCAGATGAATGGGTGCGTGCGCCTGTTGCACCGCGCGCACCTCCGCACCGCCGTGCACGAGCCCCATTGTTTACAATGGGGCTCGAGCATAGGCGGAACGGATCCCCCGCGTATGGCGAGGTTCCACTGTATTATTATCCCATCCTCCCACTCTCCCCCCTTTGCCTTCAGCTTCAAATGCTGCAAACTGAGTTCAACGAGAAAACGTAATTTGCACTCCATTAACTTGGGAGGGAGGGCAAGGAGGGGCAGAATCTATCCCTTCCCATGTGGAAACAAACTGTTTCAGACTCTCTTAACTTGTCTGATCTTCCCTATGAATAACTTTTGCCTTCTTGACCACACTTGGATGTTCCTTGGCCACACGTGTCCCAGTTTTCATCTGCAAAATGATGGGAAGGGAGCATTTGAAGCAGCAGACAGGTGGACCAGTTGATCAAAGAATCTTTATTATGTTTTAGGACATTCTTATCAACATGGTTTGATTTTTCATTCTCCCAGAGAAAAGGAGAAGCCTAAAGAACTTCTTTCACATTAAAGGGATTACAATCTACTTCCTTCTTAATCTGGCACATTCTCATGGTGGGAAACCCTCAGGCCTAGGATTTAAGTGCTCACTCGGTTAATTAGGAGCAATCCTCTGCCTTGAACCAAAAACACCCAGTGAGGAAACAGCTTTGCCTCTTCCTGACTTCAAGGGAACTCTCTGAATTCTCCCAGATTTCTTTTCTTTCTTTCTTCAAATTCTTGGAGGAGCACCAATTCACTCAGAAGTCAAAGCAGCCATGAGTTCAGAGCTTGTTAAAATGAAGCACAGGTATGGAGACCACAAACATCAATAGAGAAGAGCCTTTGGCTGTTTCTGGTCAAGCATATATCTAGATGTGTGGTGGTTTTGAGGGCGACGGGCACTTTGGGCATAGCAGTGGCTATCAAAGGCAAGTCAGCAGGCCTAGTGAATCAGTAGTTCACTGTCCCCTATCCCAGACTTCTGTTCTACCCTCTCTTCTTTTGACAATGAGGACCTTATATCAAAAGGAACCCACCCTGGAAGTTGCATTAGATTACAAAGCATTTGTCTGTACTCTGAATCAGTAGTCAGTTCAAAATATGGTGGGGTGAATGTCATACTGTGTCAATGGAGGAGGAGTAATAAAAATGTAAATGCACTCATTAAACTTAATTTATCTAATAGCATAATTGGAATTGGAACTTAATAAGTATTAAATGCTTGATGCTCATCCAAATGACTTTGCAGTCATTTGGCAGAACACTGAAAAGCAGAGGCAAGTTTGCTAAGTAATTGGGTAGAATCCTGCCTGTGTGTTTCCCCTTAAGAAAAATAAAAAAATAAAGGATAACTTTTAGATAAACGTACAATTCCAGGTTGGTTATCTACCCTTTCAATATTGTTATCCTTTTTTCAACCTCATTGCCTATGAAAACCTTATGAAATTCATGAGATAGCTGTATGTCGACAGGTGACTTGCACACCCATACACACATACGCAGGCCTGTATGTGTATTCATTCATTCATTCATTCATTCATTCATTCATGTGTATTAAAGTGTTATGGGTGGTGAGTACAAGGAGATGTAGTCTAAGTTCAGGACTGTAAGGAAGAAGGAAAAAATGATAATGTAAGGAAAAGTCCTACAATATTCTTGAAAAGCTAAGTTCAGTGTTAATCCAATTGAAATGAATGAAACATTAGTCAATATTTACCTAAACTGCCCTGAATTTAGTCCTAGTCTGTATCCCACTTTCCACCATGCGGCTATGGCTCTTTTATACATTTCAGAGTTTAACTTTATCTCAATTAAATTTACCTCAGTAATTTTGTTAGGCTAAAGAATGGAGGACAATGGCATCTGTGCATAGTATTGCCTCTGCTGCCACATTGAAGTGGTTACCATTGGTACTTTATGTTCCTGCCTGGGAATTCAGCTCAATATAAGTACAAGAAAGCCCCACTCTGAGTGCTAATTCAACTGATAGGTCAAGGGGACATGGCAGGCAGGGTAGGCTTTTCTGTGACAGTGTCACAAGTCTAGATTGCTCTCTTGATCGAAATTAGACAGGCTGGAAAAAGATGGGATGCCAATCAGCTATGTAAATAAATGAATAAATTCATTTTTCACACATCTTCTTTCAGAAACAGGAACACTTTTTTCTACAGGTGTACCATCTGGTTTTATTGCTGCTGGTTTTAATGTATAATACCTTTTAACCTTGCTCCTTATCACCTTTCCTTTCCTTTCCTTTCCTTTCCTTTCCTTTCCTTTCCTTTCCTTCTTCCTCTTTTTCCTTTGCTGATGATATTACAACCTTAGTTTAATTTTTATGATTATATCATATGGTCTTATAGTTATATGATAAACCACTTCAGATGAATTTACTAGAAACTGTTATTAACTGCTGTCAAGTTGACTTTGGGCACATCTATGCTGGCCACTTAATCCAGAGCCGGTGTGGAGCATTATACCCTGAATGGCCCCAGACCAACCATGAGAGTGACCACCATTAACAGTGTGATGCCATGTCATTGTGCACATGGGCCAGATATACCAACACTGCAACAGCCCCACTGACCTGTCCCCCTGTGTGCTCATGCCACCAACGTAGCCTTGTCAGCCAAGCAGCTCCTTGTAAGAGTCTACCCAGCACACTATCACTTCTGTTGAGTTCAGAATGGGGTGCCCCACCATGCGATCAACAAGTAAACCAAACCTCTCCTTATTGATCAGGGACATCTTGTTCTGATGTTACAGGTGAGCTGGGCAGGCTTTCACAGGGAGCTCCTTCCCATGAGGAAATGACAGCGCTAGTGGTGTGTTTTTGAAGCAGGTGCTGATGCTTCCTTGTGAGCAGGAGCTCCATGTAAAGCCTGCCTGGCACACCACTGCTGAGGACAGAAACGGGTGCCCAAGCACCTTGTTGATCGATGTTCGGGCACCTGTTTCTGTGCTCAGCAGCAGCACATCAGGCAGGTTAAACATGGAGCTTCTGTTTGTGAGGGAGCAGCGGCAGCAGCTCTGAAAACAAGCCATCCCTATTCCCTGCACTACTCTGCATGGGAAGGGAATGGTGTAGATCTTGGCATGTGGACAACTGGGTCGAGCCCAGCCCAATTGAATTTGATCCAGCTGTCTGCATGCCAAAAGAACATGAAGTCACACTGGTGTTTCTGGGAAACACTGGGTTTTCCCCCAACTTTGCTTAGTTCAGAGCAAAGTTGGGTTACATTACAGGCCAAAACTTGTAGTTTCTCTCACTTCATGAGGATTGCCAGCACTGGCTTTGGGGAGAATCTATCATTTTTTCCTCATTGTAGACAAACTCTCAGACTTCTGGCAACCGTATGAAAGGAGACCTTCAGGTCACACCGTCATCAACACTCCTGTTCAGGTCTTGTAGTCTCGGGGCCATGACTTCCTTCATTGAATCTATCCATCTGTAAAGTTTAATGTTGTCTTTCCTAGAAGTTTATCGCATGGGGCCTAAACAGTTCCCAGAAATGGCGCCCTCTGGAACAGAATTGGGACGCAATGGGAACGCGCGGCGGCGGCTGTGGCGTCCCCCCGTGCGATAAAGTCGTGTTTTGGGCCCCATCCGGAGCCCATCGCGTTCCTTGCGCGCCCCCGCTCGCCCCTGTTAGAACGCGCTGGGGACCGGTTTAGGCCCCGTGCGATAAACTCTTTTGTGAGTCATGTTTTCTCACAATATGTCCAAAGTATGACAGCTCAGGGGTTGTCTATGTTATTTAAAAAACAACTCATTCCCTTTGAATAGGTGCTGATCCGGACACATGATGTTCTGACTAATTTGTGGTGGGTGCAGAGCTTTTAGGTGTCTGAGGGCTTTAATTCTCAGAAAAAAGAATCTCAAATTTCTCTGAAATTTCTTGGAGAATTTGGATGAGCAGATGTTTGTGGAGGGAGGGACTTATGTCGGTTGGGGCATGGCAGACAGGGTCCAGTGTTCACATGATCATTCTCAGCAGGAATGACAGTTCACAAGAGATGGATAGGTCTCTGAGCCTTGGGCTATGAAGCTCAAGCTCCCATTTTGCCTAATATTCCTAATTTCCTATGCAGTGAACACTCTCCCACTTCTGAAAGAGCAATAAAGAGCATTGAGTTCTTATGTGATGTTTTGCTGACCATGCATCTACGCAGAGACATAGGAGTTTTTTGCATAGCTAAAAAACCGATTTACCTTTCCCAGTTTGAATCCTCTTCTGGAATGCAGATGGATATTATCGTTTACATTTTGCCACCAATGCTGCCTCCTGCCTAAAACCCGGCTAGAACCCAGCTAGAAGCCATGCTCAGCTGGCCAATTTGCAAAGTCGGGAGCTTCCCGGCTGTGCAAATCGACCAGCTGAGCTCAGATTCTGGCTGAGTTTTAGGCTGGTTTTAGGTGGGAGGTGGCATTGGTGGCAAAATGCAAGCGATAATATCTGGCTGTAGTTTTTTGTGGGTTTTTCGGACTATTTGGCCATGTTCTAGAAGAGTTTATTCCTGACGTTTCGCCAGCATCTGTGGCTGGCATCTTGAAGATGCCAGCCACAGATGCTGGCAAAATGTCAGGAAGGCCATGAAAGCCTTCAACTTCACAATATCTGGCTGCATTCCAGAAGAGGATTTAAACTGAGAAAGGTAAGTTGGATTTTTTTAGCTGTGCAAAACACTCATAAACACAAGAGACAAATCAATCAATTTTTTCCCTTCTAAAGGCCCCTTTGAGCGGAGGCCCTGGTTTTTGCTTAAGTCTATCATTGGTCTTCAAACCCTGAACTTGGTGTGTTTTTTGATCTTATTGGTATCCATGGTGTCTCAATCACTCCCTGATACTCCAGGGACACTACTACAAGCCAGGAATTATGGGAGCTAAAATCCAAATACCTGAAAGGTGCCAAATTGTGGGAAGCTATCATTGGGAAACATCTTCTTCGTGATTACTGTGCTCTGCCAAGAGCCTGTGGCTTTAAGAAAGTTTTGCTTTGTTTTAAATGTGAAGTTAATCTTTCCTCACATATCCTCTGATAATCTCATGCAAATCGCTCCACTTTTCCATACTTCATCAACAGAATATTTTTTGAACTATTATCTCTTGATGCCAAGGCAATGCACATTTCCTTAGCATTATTAGTCCACAAAGCCGACTTTCATCATCTATCTTGTTACCCTTGTTGGGGAAGAGCAGAAAGTAGGAGTCAACTTCTTCAGGATAACCTGTCTGATGAAACCTGTCAACAGTTGATTGGAAACCACTAAAAAGACTGTAGAAAGACTGGATGACACAACTCTTCAACAACCTCAGAGCAAGAGCGAGTGTCGCTTGAGTATTGCTCATAACATCTCCAGATACGCCACGTATACCAAACCTAATATATACAATGTACTTTGCAAACAGATGTATCAGGTAGGCTATGGTTCCTGGTTAAGTGTAGTTTCGGTGGTAAGTCTGGGCTTGCTGCCAGATAATGTATAAAACCCATAGCAAGAAAATGAATTGGGCAATCTTCAAGAGCGCTCAGAATGTAGCAGCTCACCTCAGCCTACGGTAATCACGAAGAAGATGTTTCCCAATGATAGCTTCCCACAATTTGGCACCTTTCAGGTATTTGTCTACTTCTTGATGCTAAGAAACAAACAAAATACAGCTATCCAAAAGTATTTAGGCAGAAACCATCACAGTGAGCACATCTGAAAGAGTTTCGTTTACCATTAAAACAGGAGCTTGATCTTTGACTAGCCAAATAATCTGCCAATATTTAACACTGATTCTTTCTCTCTGAGTTGATAATACAGAGATTATTCCACGGATGATGTGTGCTGTATAATGGGAAACAGCGTTGTAGGATCAGGGGCCAGGTTGGTCAAGGGCTGTACTTTTAGAATTTTTTCATTTTTAAAGCTTTTTTATTTTATTTTATGATGCATCAAAATTAACTATGGTGCATACATATAAAATGCATTTAAATCTACCTTATTAAATTCATTAAAATTCCCTCCCATTTGTTAAAATCCTCAACTACTTTCTTCTTCCTCTTCTTCTATTTATGTTTCTATTCATCTTAAAGGTGCTTGCTATACTGGATTAATATGATTTTAATTGATTTTAATTGCCCCGATACAGGTTATGCTCGGGACAATCAAATGCTGTGGCACACCCATTTCTTTAAGAGCAATTCATAGAATTTTGGAGAATTTGGGCATTTCCCTGCTTTCAGTACTCCTGTGGTTACAGCAATCCCTGGTATTCCCCTTTCTTGAGGAATGAATATATATTGAAGAACTTCCTGACAGTAGGGAAGGGAACAAACTCCCTCGGAGTGTAGTGGAGTCTCCCTCCTTGAAGGTCTTCAAATGGAGGCTGGATGGCCATCTGTCGGGGATGCTTTGATCGGATTTCCTGCATGGCAGGGGGGTTGGACTGGATGGCCCTTGCGGTCTCTTCCAACTCTTGATTCTATGATTCTATGTTCTAATCTATGGGCCATTGTTTACTATTGGCAATAAAGATTTCTCAAGACGCTTGCTAATTTTGCATTTTCTTTATAATTGGGTATAGTGGTAACTTGAAATTGGAAGAATGTGAACTGTTGCTGTCCTGAAGTTATTCATTTACATGAGGAGTACTCCAGCTTGAAAGTCTGGTGGATAATAAAATCATAGGAAACAAAATGACAGAAAGAAATGCGAATAACAATCTTGAATCAAAATTCTCTGTCAAACCTTGCTACATGGCAAAAAAAATAAATTTAAAAAATCAGGCAGAAGCCATGTTCTTCCATGTTAATTGTAAGCATATATGTGAGTATTTGTTTATGTTTGGTTGCTTTTATGAAATGTGTTATTTAAGAGCGCTTGTAAATCAATATAAATGTATATTAAGTAATATACAATATAATAAATCATTTAGCCGAGCTTGGGAAGAATAAATATAAGCACATTATATGCTGTAGTCATCCAAAACTGAACAGCGGTAAGATGATGCTCTGGATTCCAGCCGTCATCCTACCACTGCTCCATTATGGATTAATTTGGCACATCATTATACAGTATTCATTCCACCTTTAAAAAATCTCCCAAGCTCTAAATTAAGGGACTGTAAAGTCTGCTTTATCTTGCCTCCTCTCAGTTGCTGGAAGGGAAACAGATATTCTTAAAAGGCATTCGTCACTCAGTCTAAGATAAACATACCTGTATGGATCAATGCTTCTCTGTATCAAGTGTCCAAGGCTTTGTTAAGAATGGGGTGAAGATTTGAGGTATCTATTCTGTCATGGTTAACTTTTGGGGTGATGCGACTGAAAGACATGATCTATATCTGTATGGGAGAAGCTGGAAAAGAGGAATTGAAGTACAAAGACCTGAACACTGTATGTATTATTAGCTACTCTTCTGTTCTCCTTCCAGGTTGCTTTTTCCTCCATATTTTCCCTTAGCATCTTGGAATGTCTAATCTATTGATCTGTTTCCGGTACACTTCAAAATTCTGTTTATGACCATAAGGCCCTAAACAGATTGAGTCCAGGACTAATTGAAGGATATTTTTGCAAGTTTTTTGTGGGATTTTCAGGCTATGCGGCCATGTCCTAGATTTATTCCTGCCGTCTGGATGGCATCTTCAGAGAATGTGGCATAGAAGAGAGTGGTGTTGTATATTACTGTGTGACCCTGGGTAGGGAGGAGTGATTTCAATTGTAATCTGTTTATTGTTCTGTTGTAGATGGCAAGGCCTCAGGGTGGGAGGATATGCCAAGAGGATTTGTGTCTGTTTAATTAGTGATCTATGGCCTGTTTCAGACTGCCAAAATAAAGCTGCTTGGGTCTCTTTGGAGGTTAGCTATTTAAATGATGCATGGGTCCTAGAGTCCGGAGGTGGTGTGCCAAAGCCACACTCCATTCCTAAGCACAGGAGGGCCGCTTTGGTGCAGCTTCCGGATTCTTAGGATGCATGCATCATTTAAATAGATACCTCCAAGAGACCCAAGCAGCTTATTTTGGCGTCTGTAAGCCATTGTCTCTAGGAAAACCCTTGACCCTGGGACGTTTTCATTTGCATTTTGTTGAGTCTTGATTTTAGTGTTTTTTCAGGACTGGTAGCCAGGCGTTGCTAACTTTAAGGGTTTCTTCTTTCCTGTTGAATGTTCAGGTGTTGTGGATTTCAATGGCTTCTCTGTGCATGCTTACCTGATAGCTGTCGCAGGGTCCAGAATTTCAGTCTTTCCAAATAGCATTTATGCCCAGGATGGATTATAACATGTTCTGCTAGTACTGATTTTTCTGGCTGATCCAGTCTGCAGTGTCTCTCATTTCCCCTGATCATGTTTGGGGAACATGAGGGGCTCTCAGCATTTCATTATACACCATATGTGTGTCCTCACATACGTTTACATACACATGTTCGTGTCCTTTCTGAGCGAGCATTTCCCATGGCATAATGTCATTTTTGTCTCATATTTCATTCACTCCTAAGGTAACAAGACTGCTATTTTAACCATCTAACAGACAGTATCATATCATTTGAAGGTCTTCGCTTTGATCTCCTCTTCAGAGTGTGGGTACTTTGTGGGTATACAGTTATTAAAAACAAGGGAATCAGATAACCACACATCATAGGATTCTGTTCTCCTGTAAATTTGAAATGTTTCTCTTTCCAGGTGACTGACTTGCCTGTCTTCCTCATATGCAAACCCAACTGAGCCAGTTTCCTTACAATGCCTTAAAGATTTTTGTTCATCAGCCTGAGCATTTCTCGACAGTTCTTGTTATGTGTGTCAGTCAACTCCAGCTTATGCTAACAGTCTCTAGGCTTTTACTAGCAAGCCTTCTCAAAGGAGGTTTGCCATTGCTTTCCTCTTAGGCTGAAGATGACTTGCCCAAGGTACCCAGCTTTTTTTTTGGTTGGCGGGGTTTGACCTGGGCTTCCAGGGTCCTAGGAGTCCGAACAACTTTACAAGTTTGTTTGATTCCGGTTTGTTTTTGGCAAGCAGGGTTTTTGTTGGGAGTTTGTTTTGTTTTCAGTGTGCCGGGCTCCGAATGAAACCTTTCTGGACAGAAAAATCACCTGCTTCCATCTTGCCAGAGTGGTCTAGGTATATTGGCCTTCATCATGTTTGAGTGCCTTGCCCAAGAAGGAGAGATTACAGCGCTTATAAAATAAAGGTTTAATAATAATAACAACAACAACAACACAACACACCCGCACTATGAGGACTGCTTCATCTCACAGTATGTCATTTATCACCTTCTTGACCTGCCAGTCACTCTGTTGTAAACCAAAAGTGAGTGTGAGTCAAACAAGGTGATGACAAAGAACTACGTTTTAGTGGCTAATTGAAATAATAAGCTATATTCAAATTAATAAGCACTTCAGCAAAGTTGCTTGGGACTTCATTTAGAGACAGGAATTTTTCTCTGTAATGTATGTGCCCACCATTCAGATACAATTAATTTACCTACTTGACTTACTTAATCCCTGGAAGCGTCAGTTTGTTTGCATTGGCGAAACATTTAGTAAACGAGTAACTATTGCGCCAAGCAAACATAATATGGTTTCTGATGTATGTTTCCCATCAGTTTCGAAATAAGCCTAATATGTCAGATGTTGTGTGCCATATTGCCAATATTAACCAAGTTCTCCAGATATTGTTTCAAATATTTCTCAGATTTTGGGAAGAAAGGGTCAGTGTGATTGCTACTTTGAGCTTTACTTTTTGTGTGACAAAGAAAAGACAACATGGGGAACTAAGAAAACCCTCTCAGGTTACCCTTCCAAAATGATGGAGGCTTCTGGGGATTACAGGCCATGAGTTCTTCCTAATACTGGGATGCTGTTACACCTAAATCAAAGGTAACCTGACAGGCAAACTGTCAACAGGTAAAGAAAGGAGGCAGGCAAAAGAGAGAGTTATGCATCAAGATTAAATTCAGACTTATTTCAGTTGAAGGGATCCGGTTTTTAAATGTATCCTCACTGATTTGTTTACAGTTTTTGATGGGACCTTGATGAAAAATTAGAAAAAGAAGGATGAGGCACTTTGGCCTTTGAGGTGCAGAGTGTCCCTCTTGATGACAGATTGATATGGTTGAAATTTCACCAGGAAACGGAAAGATGATGAGCTAGCAGTTGGCAGTTACACCTAGCTGTAAGCTGCAACCTTAAAAGCGGAACCACTTCTACACAATCTAGTTCAAAGAGCATTCTTTCTTTTACCTTTAATAAATGAACAAGAAGACTGTTCTCAAACTGGCAGAATTCACCGATATTGTAATTCACCGATTTGAAAAACTGCCTTTAAAGATCACAGTTAATGTTGAGTTAGGTTACACAAGACCAGAAATAATTCCTTAGTGATTGGGTCCCAGAGTCAGGAATGATGGTGTGCAATGTTACAAACTATGGGTCCAAACAGCAGGCCAAAATAAAGCTGCTTCGGGTCACTTTGGAGGTATGCTGTTTAAATGATGCATGCATCCTCAGAGGCCAGAAGTCATGCCCAAAGCCACGCTCCAGTCCTAAGGACTGGAGCATAGCTATGGTGCAGCTTCTGGCCTCTTAAGATGTGTGTGTCATTTAAACAGCATGCCTCCAAAGTGACCTGAAGTAGCTTATTTGGCCTGTCTGTTCAGGCCCTATGTTTGCTTACAACTTACTCTGCATTCACTCATATCTTGCTCTTTCAGACCCAAATTGAGATGGGAAGGACAGAGTGCCTGGGAGTGGGAAACATGGGGCACTAGACTTAATTACCTGTTAAAATCTTACTAACTTCAAGTTATTCACAGTCATCTTCAGCATAAGGATGATGTTCCATCCTTATGCTGAAGTTCCAGCAAATATGTCTCAAACAGCCTTCTCCACCCTACATTAGGTATCAGTTTGGCCAGAAACACAAGAATGGAGCTGGCATCTTATACAGCCCCACATCTATACCATAGAGACCTAAAGTTAAGGAAGTGCAGGAGGATGATCATTTCAGCAATGCCTGCTAGAAGGCCCCATGTCAAAAATAACTTGAGGGGACACAAAATCATCTGTCATATCCGAATGGATCAGCTTTCAGTGAACTGACATCTGAGTTTGTTCAGTGCAGTAGGACTCTTTTGATGCTGCGACTCTAGTCATATCATTTGATGGCACTGCCCTTACAGCCAAGCAAGACATTCAGTTGACTTTTCAGCTATTCCTGGTAAACCTTGCTGAAATTTGTGTGGGTGGATATATCCCTCAAGGGTTCAGTGGGGTGGCCTGTTCCATGTCACCAGAGAATTTCTCACAGTGTCTCCAGTTCAGTGTTCCCACTCCTTATCCAAGCCAATGTGCCCCCCCCTTAGATTCCATGTCTCAGTCATCCTGAACCTATGCTTGATGTTCCTCATGCTGATGCCAGACAAGTTCAGGGATCATTTCTTTGATTCAGGGCAAGCACACCAGGAGCAGAGTTGGGGGTAACGTTTATTTTTCATATGCAGGCATTGTCTGCTGTTGGTCAGAAACTTTACAAACTTATATCTGTCTGGTTCTGGGATTTTCATGTTAGTATCTTGTCTTTCTAGTTGCAGCCCCATGAAGAAAAACAGCCTTAATATTTGGTCACAGAATCATGCACTGTCCCAAGGAGTAAACTGTGGCATTTGGATGTGGGGAGAATATCTGGAGGATCACACCCAAATTATGTTTCTTGGTGGGTAGGAAAGCTGTGAGAAAGCTTCTTGCCAATGATCCTGCAGCTGGCCAAAAAACAAGGCCCTCTAGATGCTTTGGTCATCCAGCTTGGAGAAAATACCAGCAGCGTACTAGATCTGATAGTAGTTCAAACAGATTTGATGAGTTTCATGCCCAGTTCCTTAAACACTACAATTATATGGTTGTATCTGTTTGAGTGACAAAGTTGATGAGGCTGCAACTTTGGAAAAGGCTCATGTGGCTGGGAGGAAGGTCAGCAAAGCCATGGGGGACTTTGTGATGTGAGGGCTGAATCAGCAACCAAAAATTTCATTCCATGTGGCGGTGTTATTTCAACCTAATGCTGTTCACTATTGAACTGGCGATGGAAAATTGGCTATGTGTAGTTCACCATAAACTCTAGCTCTCGTGATAACTGCAGTAGGTTTGGTAGGAGATGGACAGTTTCCATCTGCTTCTTGTAATGGTTGTGGCATGGGGGACACATCCAATTGGTCCCATCGTATCCAATATGGGCATCTCCATGGGTTGAGGGAACATGCTCAGATTGGTACCTATAAACCTGCATATGAACCTGCCAGGGGAACCATGTTGAACCATTTGTTATTCCAGGTCCCTATCAGAAATTCACTGGTAGGGATGGGGTTCCTAGATCAGCAGGTAGTCATGCAATCCTGCCCCAGTTAGGCCAAGCCATTTTGGCTATTGTTAATAAAACATGTGTCATTTTGCCTTCCAACAGTGGTTATGCTGTGTGCTTCATTGCTATGCTGTGGCATGATTTAAAGCAGAAGTTGCAAAGATGCTCTCCGTTACCCTCCTTTTGTGTTGCCTTATGCAGCATCCAATGCAAGGTCCTGAACCTACGGTGGGGAAAGGGTTCAGCACCTTAGCCAGCTTCTTTAACAATCAAATGAAAACCTGGAGGCCACCTCACCATGACACAACCCAGGGACGTAGCCAGGATTTTAGGAAGGGGGGGGGGGTTCCAGACTAAGTACCACTATGGGTGCGGCGGTGCAGCAGCATGCACCATTCATTTTTCTAATGGAAGGGTGGATCCATACCCCAAAGACCCCCCCCCCAGGCTACGTCCCTGCAGAAGCATACTGTATTGATCACACCTGCTACAGGATATTATAATGAATGAAAACTAAGGCAATTTTGCATCTTGCTCATTTGTTATCAGAGTTGCTGAAAGTGCAATAGGCCATGTTGACTGGGTGATTCTCCAGCAGAGATCCTATATACTGTCAAGTGTCAGGTAAGAATTCCCCTGTCATTACCCAATTTTGCTGTGATAAACGCCCACATTGGACATTCCATTGCTGATTGAGAGGGAGAGGTGGGAGTGGAAGAAGCATCTGGTTATACAGTATCACCATAGCCAAACAAAGACCAAGACATTTCCCACTGAGATCTGCCAGAATCCTTCAGAGGTGCCAGTGGATGATGGCATTGTTCTATGTCTGGCTGTGGCAACATACATGCTTCTCCAATCCCCTTTGCTCTCCAATAGCAATGAAATAGCCATTGAGAGTGGTGTGACAGGGAACCATTGCAGCAAAATAATGATCCCTGGAGTGACTTTGGACATTGCAGAGGGAGGAAGAAAATACCAACCTCTGCAACACCCCACCCAAAAATACATATCCAAACGGTAAGGGTGACTTACACTTGTGTATGCCACCACCAACAGGATGTCAGTGACTGCTAACTCCAGTGATAGACTACACATGTAGTTCAGGGCTGTGAATAGAGGTGTTCCATTTGTGATTTGTTTGTTTATTTGTTAGCATTGCTCCTGTATCAGGACCAGCCTGATATATTTATTAAGTTCAATGTTTTCTTCATATATAGAAAAAATAGTGGGAAAAGCTTTGTGTGAGGAGAGAGCATCACGTTATTTGTGGTGGACGACGTTCTGAATATATGCATGATATAATTATGAAGTCTGTCATTGGAGCTAGAGATAACTGGGGTAGGCAGACTATATATACATGTCTGATACCTGGCAAACATTATCTGAAAACAAAAGAGTAATCTATTGTTTGAAATTGCCTTCTCTGAAAAAGAAAGAAAAAACTGTATTAGTCCACATAAACATGCACTCATACATTTTGCCTATAAAGGGATCATCTGAAAGGAGAAGGAGAAAACTCAGTAAATGGTTGAAATTATTAGGGCTAACAAGCTCTGGTTGAAACTGGAGACCGGCAAATCTTTGGGAGTCCCAAGGTAATCTCTCAAGCTAATCTTTTCTTCTGGGGATGTGTTCACCCTTCAGAAAAGAGCCAATTAGGATATCAGTGATCACCATCAGCTGATATGGGAAGGCTGCAGTGAGCGCTTGGGGTGAAGACGCAATTGCAAGTTTTTCAATTAAAGCCTGGCCTAAATTCTGGTTCAGTAGCTCCGTAGTAGGAGAGCCCCTTGTTTGATCTTCTAGAAATGATCCATTTTAACAGATTAAAGGATTTGCTTCTCTTTTTCCCCACCTACACAGGAACTGGGTGGTGGTCCAGTTCTTAAGGGATAGGAGTGGGATATATTGCAGCATCTAATTAAAAAGAAATAACCTTACAGAGTGAAACAACGGAGGCATCAAGTATGCTTCTTAGGAAAATTCATTTTGATGGTTCGCTTTGATGCGGTTCAGCTGCTTTCCCTCTTGCTCCCCTTTACACCTTAAATCAAATCAGTTGTTCTTCCCCTGCTCTCACCTTTCAGCCTCTGAATATGAAAGAGAATCAGCCCAAACCTTTAGCACAAGAAACTTCAAATGTAAGTTCTGCCAAAATCCCGACTTTCATGAGGATACAGATGATGCCCAACACCTGCCAATGATATGGCTCACTTCTTTGAACCTTCTTCCTAGACCATAGCTAGTTGGCCAGCACAGGGCTATGGTCGTTCATACATGAAAATAATCAGAGTGACTCAAAAGAGGGCATTGTCTATTTTATTCCTCCTGGGCAATGTTAGTTGATCGGTTAGTTCGTTGACACTGTCAGCCCCCTGATTTGGGGAGAAACCAAACCAAATGACTAAGGTAGGCATGGCCTTCACATACAGTGAGATGAGAAACAATGGGGGGGAATTAGAAAGGCTAGGTATAACTTGGGAAAATATGTGATGTTAACACAGTTCAAGTTCTTAAGAAGCAACATAGAAACCTGATTGAGGAAGGGCAACCTGGAACAGGCTAGTTTTCTGAAAGATTGTTCAAATGCCTGCAGTGAAGACAGAGAATTGAAGCAAGTGATTTATTTATTTATTTCCTTATTATGCCTCCCTAGAAAGGGACCCAAAGCGAGCAAGATAAAAACAGTAAAAAAACACATTGCTTTATTACCCCATTTTCCCTTTGAATAACAGCACCCAAGGCAGATGATTATATTATATTATATTATATTATATTATATTATATTATATTATATTATATTATATTATAT
>NC_056527.1:79359368-79366424 GCF_019175285.1 Sceloporus undulatus | reverse complement strand
GAATAACTGCACCCAAGGCAGGTTGGTTGGTTGATTATATATATATATATATATATATATATATATATATAGTTTTATTAAACCATTTTCCCTTTGAATAACAGCACCCAAGACAAGAGATCACTAAAAAATAAATACATTTAAATGCTAAAGCAATTTAAAAAAAAACAGTTTAAGCAGTAACTATAAGAATCCTCTGAATGCTTAAAAACATTTTAATTGCAGGTTGGGAAACACCAAGCCTCTCCTTTCTTGGAGCGCTAAGTTGCAATGAGCCAAGAATGCCTGCAGGGGGCGCAGAGCTGCAGCTTCTTGCCTTGACAGCGAATGTCCTATAGATCCCTGCTTTCCAAGACTATTTAAACCGTGTGCATTCAAAGCCAAATTAAACCTTTTTTTCCTCCTCTCCATTTAACCTCTCGTTGTTCCATTTTTATGCCGCCTTTCTCCCAGAAAGGGACCCAAGGCGGCTCACAAGATTTAAAAAAAAATTTTTTTAAAGAAAAAAAAAAAACCTTCCTCGATTCATCCCTCTAAGAAAATGTTTTAGTGCGCATATATTAGATATCTGATATATTGGCTTCCCTGAGATATATATTATATATAGACAGGGGAAGCCAATATACTGTATATATAGATATGATGGAGTGGTGAGTAAGACCCCAATTTAAAAACATGATCACCTTCCAGATGGGATGGTGATTTACAATAGATCTATGCCCCTATTCAGTATATATAGATACAACACAATACACACACACCACACACACAGACACACATATATATATACGTGTATATATATATGTGGTGTGTGTGTGTTATACGCTACATTACATATACATATACAAATATATATATGATATATATATTGGGAATGATATATTTATTGGGATTATCACCATCCCATCTATATCTATATCTATATCTATCTATTGGCTTTTAAAAAAAGATACTGTAAAGTTTTAAATACCGTTATTAATTGGTTTATTCACTATCCTATTAGGGCATGGTGATGATTGCAAATATATATATATATAATATATATTATATAGTCTCTTAAAAATGCTTTTAAAGTTTTAAAAAATTTTTATGGGTATTATCACCTATCCTTAAATATATATCATTATATAAAACAAAAGAAATGTCTTCTAATATCTTCCCTTTTTAATTTTAAAATGGAGATTAAACCTTGACCGACAACTCTGCCTGCATCCGCGCTGAAGAAAGAACCCGTTTTGTCCCGGTTTTAACTGCTTTGGGGGAAAATCTGGAGCGGGCTCTGGTGCCACACCAAAGGACCATCCCTAGAATTAGCCCGATGGCAGTTAAAACGGGATCAAAACGGATCTTTTTCTGCAGTGCAATCTCTCTCTTTTACAAGTTCTTCTTGTAAACCATTTTTGAAGGTTTTTCAGTGTTTTGAAATCCGCCTTGGGCTTTATACTAAGGAATACAGCTAGAGATAAGGAGATTCTTGGGAGGGATGTTTATTTGGAAAAGCTCCCTTGGATTTCCATAGGATGAGTTTTGGCAGTTTATTAACGATAAGGAAAGGCTGAAGGGACCATATTAGTCAGAGTCAAGAAACAGTCAATTTCCATTTTAAATGTGGCGGCTCCTTTTTTCAAAAGGAAGAGTGCGGTGTTGGGCTTTCCTCTCCCTTCCTCTCCTTTCCTCTTCCGCCCCGCCCCCCTCTCCTCCTCTCCCCTCCCTAGTGGGTGATTGCCGCTCCTGGTGGAGGTGATAAAAGCATCGGCACGGAACCAGCGCTGGATGCTTATGGGATCATACTTAGTCAAAAAGGAGACGAAAACGTCCCAGTCCTGGTGGAAAACAAACCCAAGAGATAGGGTGGGGTGTCGTTGTGGGTAGGGATGAAGCCTATATATGATTAGAGGAGAGAGATGGAGAGAGTATCGTAGTATGTCGATAGAGATATAGGGGGAGGATTGAGATATATCATCACCCGCCTAGAGTGGGCTGGGGATTAGTTTACCCCCCCAATAAATATATCTCATCAACATTCCTATGATTGATAATATATTATATATCTCAATCCGTCACCCTCCTCGATTGGCTGGTGATTTTATACCAATAAATAGATCTCATCAACATCCATCGATTATAGATATATATCTATATATCTCAATCCTAACCCTCCTAGTTGGCTGGTGCTTCATACCAATACTATTCATTCCTACTATATCTCTATATATATCGAATATGGCATTGAAAACATTTCTTAGAGGGATGAATCAGAGGAAGCGGTTTTTCTGTCATTCAAAAAAAAAATTGACATCTTGTGATTCGCGCCTGGGTCCCTTTCTGTGTGAAATGGCGGCAGTAAAAAATGGCACAAACGGAGAGGTTTGTAAATGGAGTAGAGGAAAAGAAGTGTCTTGAATTTGGCTTGTGATAGGCACTACTGGTTAAATGCAAATAGTCTTGGGATGGAACAGCCAGGGATTGTATTAGGACATGCGCTGCTTGTCAAGGCAAGCGATGCAGTGGCTGAGTGAAACAAGGAATAATAACAGGGAGACAGGATGGCCACGCAGTCAGCGCATGTGCAGCATTTGCATTCGTTCGTTCCTCGGCGGAAGAAAGAAGAGAAAGAAAATGTTTTTGTTGTCGGTTCTCTTCACTTTAAATAATTAATCTCTTTCCAGGGAATTATAGTTCCTGCCTTCTTTATGAATAATTTTGTATTGGTCCCAAAATTTTGCAACTTTAAAAAACGAAGATGAAACTCAGCAAATCCAGAGTGAAGGAGTTTTTATACATTTATCAAATACCGTAGGTTAGTGATAAGGATATGAAAAACTTGCCTTTCATTTAATTTTTAGGGAGCCTTCCATAAGGGGAGATAATTTGTTTGTTTGTTTATTCTGTTTCATTTCATTTTATTGCCGCCTTTCTCCCCCAGGAAGTGGACCCCAAGGGCTGCTCGCAAGATTTAAGAAAAGTTTACAGTAAAAAAAAGCAATTAAAAATGCGCAATTAGAAAAATAAGTTAAAGCAATAGAAAAATAGTGCAAAAGCTTTAAAATTTACTGCTTTGTTCAATTTTCAGACTTTTTTTGGCAATGCAAAAAATAAAAAAAAATTAAATAAAAAAATAAAAACCATCACAAAAACTAAAGGTTAAAAAGCTCGTAAAAAACAAACCAAAAACAGCTGCAGCGCTGGACCTTCATTGCGACCAGAGGTGAAAGAATGTGTTGTTAAAGGTTGATGTGGGGAAGGAATAAAAAAGGACAGGGGGAGGCTGCGGCAGGCAGGAAGTCGGAGGAAAAAGAATAGTGCGGGATGGGGCGCCTCGAGAAGATCTGGGCGTTGATGTCCATGTTATAAACGCGTACAGTAACTGTAAAAAGATCCAAATTTCTTGGGGAGGGAAAGTCCAGAACTGAAGGATGACTGATCTGAAGGCGATTTCCTCTCTCTTAGAGAAAGGACACGTAAGGTACCGAAATAAGAAACTATTAATAAAATATAAAAAGTAATTAAAATAAGAATATAATAAAAATAAGACTTCAATAATATAAAAGTTAAAACTATAAGAAAAATAAGAATTAGACGAAAAAGTAAGAAGCAAATAAAAAATAAAAAATTATAAACAAAATAAAAAGTATGTAAAAATAAGAATTCTCATACAAGAAGCATAATACCAAATAAAAATTATAATACAAAAGAAAACTCTAATACAAATAAGAAGGATAATAAAAATAAGAACCATAATAAAAAAAATAAAAATTAGAATTACCAAAATCATCAAATTCTAATAAAAATAAGAACCATAAAACAAAAAAAACTGAGAATCTAACATAAAATTATCAATAAAAATACAGGAATGATTAAACATAAGAAGAATGATAAAAGATTAGAATAAACAATAAGAATGATACTACAAATCATAATAAAAAATAAAACCATAATAAAATATAAGAATTATAATAAAAATAAGAATGATAACAAAAATAAGAATTATTATAAAAATAAGAATCTTAAGAAAAATAAAGCTATAATAAAAATAAGAATATAAAAAAAAAAAAAATAAAAAAAATAATAATTATAATAAAAATAGAATTATAACAAAAATTAAAATTATAATATAACATCCTCTTCATGCGATTTTTATATTAAAAAATTGATGCTAAAATTAAATCTGTTGCAGACTCTTTCGAAGGCAGTTGGTGAAAACTTGTTGGAAAGGGAAAAGGATCGGGTTTGGTTTCTGTGGTCTCAGCCAAAATGATGATGCCCAGTGCAAATATATCGCCTGGAGCCATGGCAGTCAAAGCGGGATCAAACCGGGTTATTTCTCCCGTGCGGATGCAGCCCACAATCTGCATCGCATCCCTCGACGAGCCGAAGTAGTAGTTTGAGCCTTGGACTAACTAAACTCTCGAGACCTGGGTTCGAATCCTGCCATTGGTGGAGTCACATTCTCTCAGCCTCAGAGGAAGGCAAGGGCACTCAAAGCCCCCTCTGAAGGAACCTGCCAGGGAGAGGACACCTGCATAGAACTGCAAAGTCAGTCCTCCTCCAAATGGAGGACTGTTTAGGAATGCCTCCTGGGCAGAAAAGGTGGGGATGGAGGACGTGCCCTGGGAAAAAGGAGGACGCCTGGTCATCCTGCAGATAACTGTAAATTCAGCTCTGCTCCAAATGGAGGAGGGCATCTGAAATAGAAATCCATGCTTCTTAGTCCTGCTCCATTTGGATGTTCCTCCTGGACAGAAGTTGGAAATGGAGGACATGCCCTGGAAAAGGAGGACGCCTGGTCCCCCTGCCTCTGTGTCCTGCTCCAAAAGGAGGACATTGGGGCCTTCCTCCTGGAGGTCAAGTGGCATGTCCTGGAAAAGGAGGACGCCTGGTTACTCTGCACAGAACTGTCAATTCAGTCCTGCTCCAAATGGAGGACGCTTTGGAATCCCTCATCAACAAAAGATGGACATGGAAGGCATCATTGTCGCCTTGCATCGAAATAGAAATCCGTGCTTCTTAGTCCTGCTCCAAATGGAGGAACTTTTGGCCTTCCTCCTGGGCAAAAGATGGGAATGGAAGGCAGGGAAAGGAGGATGGTTGGTCCTCCTGCGTAGGAATAGAAACCCATCCCTCTTTTAGTCCTGCTCCAAATGTGGTGGAGATGGAGAACACTTGGTGCATACAAATGTAAATCCATGCTCTACTTGGTCAGGCTCCAAATGGAGGACGTTTAGGAATGCCTCCTGGGCAGAAGGTGGGGATGGAGGACATGCCCTGGAAAAAGATGTCCTCCATGTCCTGCTCACCCTGTATAGGAATAGAAACCCATGCCACTTACTCCTGCTCCTAATGGAGGACATTGTGGCCTTCCTCCCGGACAGAAGGTGGCCCCCTGCAGAGGATCCTCCCAAGTCCTGCTCCGAATGGGACCTTTCTTAGAATCACAGAATCCTAGAGTTGGAAGGGACCCCAAGAAGGGCCATCCAGTCCAACCCCATTCTTCTGCCATGCAGGAACTCTCCATCGAAGCATCCCAATTGACAGATAGCCATCCAGCCTCTGTTTCAAGACCCCCCCTCCCTTTAGTCGCTGCTTATACAGGGCATGTCTCCCAGACCCTTCCCCATTTCACTTCCCAGTTTCTCCACCTCCTTCTTGCACTGGACACGACACAACAGCCTTCCAAGTGGGGCCTAATCCAAGCAGGGGAACCATGGCTTCCCTTGACGATCCCTAGGCTTCTATTGACGTGGAATCTCCTCCTTTGGAGGCCTTTGAGCAGAAAGGCTGGAGGGCCATCTGTCAAGGGGGATGCTTTGGTAGAGAGTTCCTGCATGGCAGGGAGTTGGACTGGATGGTCTTTGGGGTCCCTTCCAACTCTAGGGTTCTGTGAATTGCTTAGAAGGGGAGGCAGGGTGTGTGTATGTCCCGGACAAGGAGGAGGACTCCGAAAAGGAGGAGGAGGAGGCAAGGAGGGTCCCTCAGAAGGAGGAGGAGGAGAAGGAGGAGGGGATGCTGTGGGCCGCCCCTTCGGAGCCCAAGGCGGCCTCCTCCTTCCCTTCCTTCTTCCCTGCGAGGCAGCGCTTGATCCGCACTCGGCGCCATGGCCGTCTATTGCAGCGAAGCCTTCGCCGTCTACCCTCCTCCTCCTCCTCCTCCGTCCGCCCCGTCGGGGCAAAGGCCTCCCAGCTTCGGCGACTACGGAACATCCTCGTCCTCCAGCCCCACTGCTGGATACTTGTGGGGGGTGCCTTCCTCCTCCTCCTCCTCCTCCTCTTACGTCCAAAGCAGCAGCAGCATCAGCAGCGGAGGCACAGGGGGATCCTTCCTGCCCTACGGACCCTGCCCTCCAGTGGTGCCCAGAGGCGTGGGGGCTGCTCCGTCCTCCTGCTCCTCTAGTCCTGCCGCATCCTCTCCGGGGTCGGAACTGGGCTGGCTGAGCCTGGCGGCGGCCAGCCAAGAGGAGCTGCTGCGGCTGGTGCGCCCTCCCTACTCCTACTCAGCCCTGATCGCCATGGCCATCCAGAGCGCCCCCGAGCGCAAGCTGACCCTCAGCCACATCTACCAGTACGTGGCCCACCACTTCCCCTTCTACAAGCGCAGCAAGGCCGGCTGGCAGAACTCCATCAGGCACAACCTCTCCCTCAACGACTGCTTCAGGAAGGTGCCCCGCGACGAGGACGACCCCGGTGCGTCCAGGATGGGGGGCAGGGGATGGGGGACACAGGCAGGACTCCATCATTTAGGAGGAGGAGGAGGAGGGTGCTATGATTCTGCAGGGAGACCTTCCTAGATTCAAGTTTGCTCCCTAAGATGCATTTATTATTACTATTACTACTACTATTAGAGAGATTTTGTAGCACCTGTGGGAAGAAAGGAGGCATTGAGTATTCTGATGATGATGATGGTACTATTATTCTGTACTTGTAGCCCCTTTGGAGCCTTCCCAGACTCAAGTCTGCTCCCTCGGATGCTATTATTATAACTATTACTGTTACTATTACTCTTATGAGAGACCTTGTAGCACCTGTGGGAAGAAAGGAGGCATTGAGTATTCTGATGATG
>NC_056527.1:79327480-79359358 GCF_019175285.1 Sceloporus undulatus | reverse complement strand
ATGATACTTGGAGCCTTCCTAGACTCAAGTCTGAACCCTCAGATGCATTTACTACTACTACTACTACTACTACTATTTAGAGAGACCTTGTAGCACCTATGGGAAGAAAGGATGCGATGATGATGATGATGATGCTACTATGATTCTGTACTTGTAGCCCCTGTGGAGCCTTCCTAAACTCGTCTGCTCCCTCAGATGCTATTATTATTATTATTATTATTATTATTTAGAAGACCTTGTAGCTCCTGTGGAGCCTTCCTAAACTCAAGTCTGCTCCCTCAGATGCATTTATTACTACTACTACTACTACTAGAGAGACCTTGTAGCACCTGTGGGAAGAAAGGATGCATTGAGTATTCATTCTTATGATGATGATGATGATACTATTATTCTGTACTTGTAGCCCCTGTGGAGCCTTCCTAGACTCAAGTCTGCTCCCTCAGATGCTATTATTATTATTATTATTATTATTATTATTATTATTATTATTTAAAGAGATCTAGTAGCACTTGAGGGACTCACTGGAAGGAAGAAATTGGCAGCAGGAGCGTTCCTAGACTCACATCTATTTCCTCAGATGCATTTAGGATTCTTATTCTTATTATGGCGAGAGATTTTGTAGCACCTTTCAGACACACTGAAAGGAAGAAGTGGGCAGCAGGAACTTTCCTAGACTCAAGTCTATTTCCTCAGATGCATTTAACAGTAGTAGTAGTACTAATAGTAGTAGGGTGATGATGATGATGATGATGATGATGTAGAGAGATCCTGTAGTACCTTTGAGACTAACTGTAGTACCTTTAGCAGAGGAACTAGACTGAAGTCTAGAAAAGCTGCCAACTTCTTTCAGTTAGTCTCAATGGTGCAACAAGGTCTCTCTACATATGGAATCCACAGACAAACACAGCCATATCTTTGAAATCAGCCTTATAGTGAGAGACAATGGTGGGAATTGCAGCCCAACCACATCTAGAGGGCCACCGTTCGCCCAGCATTGCTGCAGTGGTCCCCATACTGTGCTCTTGAAGAGAATTTTGGACTTCAGCTCCCAGAATCCCAGACTATTGGCCAACATGGCTGAGGCTTCTGGGAGCTGTAGTCCAAAATCTCTTAAAGGACATAGTTTAGGGACATAGAAGGGGAGACTTGGAAGGCAGGCTCATGGGCTCCCATGGAGGGGGCTCAGGGAAGGGTGCGTGGATGATGTTACCGTTGTGGGGAAGCTAATCCCATTCAAAGAATCATAGAATCATAGAGTTGGAAGAGATCCCAAGGGTCATCCAGTCCAGCCCCATTCTGCCATGCAGGAACTCATAATCAAAGCACCCCAACAGATGGCCATTTAGCCTCTGTTTAAAGACTTCCAAAGAAGGAGACTCCACCACTCTCCGAGGGAGTGTGTCCCACTGTTGAACAGCTCTTACTGTTAGGCATTTCCTCCTAATGTTGAAGTAGAATCTCTTTTCCTGTAGTTTGCATCCATTGTTCAGGGTCCTGTTCTCTGGAGCAGCAGGAAAAAAGCTTGCTCCATCCTCAACATGACACCCCTTCAAATAATCATATCACCTCTTCTCCAGGCTAAACATCCCCAGCTCCCTAAGTCTTTCCTCATAAGGCATGGTTGCCAGACCCTTCACCATTTTGGTAGCCATCCTCTGGACATGCATCAACTTATATGCAAAGGGATCTTTTAGCACCTTGGGCTCATTCCCACTCAGCATTTAAACCGATTGGTGATGCGAGTTCACTCCGGATCGAGGAATCGATTCTCTGGAGTCATCATTCTCACTACAAAGCGTATATTTTCCTAATCCCAATCCATTGGGGTTTTTCAGTCTTAGGTCCAAGGGGTATTTTGAATCTTTTTTTTAAACAAGCTGTCAATAGCACAAAGGGATCTTGTAGCAAAGAGATCTTGTGGTACTTTTGAGACTAACTGAAAGAAAGAAGTTGGTAGCATGAGCTTTCGCAGACTTGAGCCTGTTTCCTGAAATGCTTTCTACTCCACCTCAAGCATCTGAGGAAGCAGGCTCAAGTCTACAAAAGCTCATGCTACCAACTTCTTTCTTTCAGTTAGTCTCAAAGGCACCACAAGATCCCTTTATACTGATTTTTGAGACCAACGTGTCTTTGAATTCTACCACCATTCACTCATATAGTGGGATTGTGAACTGTCACATCATGCCTAAACAGGTTGGTTCAGAAGTACAGATAAAGGCTCCTTATTTCATCCTCTAATCCTATCACTGCTTTGCTGCAAACCACTTTAGACTAGTTGGACCATAGTCCCGACTAAACAAGCAAAGGTACACCCATACAGTGTCATCTTCTGCCTTTTCCCTTAGAAGCATGTTCCACTGTGTTTATTGGGGTTTACTGTTAGGCGAGGTCCTTAAACTAGTTTGTATGTTTGTGACTGGTCTTTGGGTAAAGTCCAGTTTATGGCAACCAGTTCTTTGGGGTTTCTTGACAGATTTGTTCCAAGAAAGTTTGCCGTTACCTTCCTCTTAGGCTGAGAGAGAGAGAGAGAGAGTTGTGCAGTGAGTTTCCATGACCAAGCAGGGATTTGAACTCTGGTCCTCTTGAGTCCAACATTCAAACCACTACATCATGCTGTCTTTCTTTAAGCTATTAAATAGTTTATCTGGCAGCAAATTCCTTTGAACTCAGTGAGGCTGACTCAGAAAGTCATAGGACTGAGCTGATCATGATTTTTAGATGAGATGCTGGCTCCTTCGATGGTCTCATACTAAATATTGTAACATATATATATGGTTTTCCAGTAAAATTAAAAAGATATGTCCTAAACATTTTTACAGTCACTGTTTTTTGTGGGTTTTTGGTGCTCTGTGGCCATGTTCTAGAAGAGTTTATTCCCGACATTTCGCCAAGGAGAATAAACTCTTCTAGAGCATGGCCACAGAGCACCAAAAACCCACATAAAACTATGGGTGCCGGCCACGAAAGCTTTTGACTTCACATTTTTACAGCCAATCCATTCACATTAGCATATAACTTTAATCTTACTTATTTAAGTTACAAATCTTTCTAAAAACTAGTCAGGCCGACAGATCATAGAAAAAGAGTCTGGCTGTAAACGTATTTGTTCACTTTGTTTTGTTTTTACCTGGATGCATGAATATTTGGCAATGTTGATTGTAAGTAAATGCAGCAACTTAAAGTAGACACCTTTTCCTTTCACCGTTCCTAGTTGTTCCACCATATTTGCAAATAGACTTCTCTGCTTTTTATTGGAAGCGAGGCTTCTAATTTATGATAGTGGTAGGTAGAGGTAATTCTAGGTTAATTAACTGTGTGTGGCATATATTCAACTCTCTGATCCTCTGTGCCTCGGAGCTATGCGCTAGTTGACTGAAACAGATTATTTCAGGCTTGGAAGGGGACTTCCTTTCAGATCAGATCAGATGTACGTACGCTCTATTGCAAGCTGTTTAAACCACAATAACTATCTATTCTTATACATGAATGTGGTTATATGTATGTGTAGAATTGTACTGAATATCTTTTAGAGGGTGAGCAACCTCTGTTAAGGGGTCTTAACAGAAGGCAGGCTAGTTTGTACACAGAAACGGAGGCTGAGAAGGAAATACAAATCTTTAAGATGCAAGTATCTTATCCTTCATTATCCAGTCGTTAAATGGCTTCTCTGAATCTCCGCTGTGTCAGGCTGCCAAGGGAAGCCATACGATGTTATATAATTTAGCGTTTGGATTTATATCCCGCTATTTCATTTTAAATCGAAACAAACCCTCCAAAGTAGCATGAAGTATGTATTTTAACAACCGTTGGATGGATGGAGCACTAGTTGCTTTCTCAACTCAGCCCCTCTTTGCAGTAATAGGGATAATACTACTGGCCTGCCTTACAGGTTTGCAGTGAGGAGATGAAGTGCGAGAAGCACCTTGTATATTCTGTGAACAACCTGGATAATTTGTGTGCCTCAAAGGAGCAACATAAAGACGGAGTTCTCCCCAGAGATTTCAAAAGATACCAAAATATCTGCCAGTCCACAGAGAGTGGAGTGAAGTAGTGCCTAACTTTGTCTGTACAACCCCTAGAAGTTAAGGATGTGCTGCTTATTTATCTGTTTATGTGCGTAGTCAGCAACATGACTGAAGTGGCATCCACAGATGACAAATGGATAGGCTTCCCAGAGGACCATCTTGCTTTCAAAAGTGGCCTGTTTCTCCTTCTTCTTGTGCGCCTTTAACTTGTTTCTCCGTATGGCAACCCTATCATAGAGTTTTCTTGACAAGACTTATGGCACCTTTGAGACTAACTGAAATAAATAAATAAATTGGTAGCATGACTCTCCACTTCACCCCCTGCATCTGAGGAAGTAGCCTCAAGTCCTATGAGCCCAACTATATGGAATGGTCACATTCATCATTTCATCTTCTTTTGTGCTCTTTTTACCTACAAAATGGGGGAGTGATTTTAAAACAAATAAAAGTATAAAGGGGGCATGTGTTTTAGGAGAATTGGATTCTTCCTTGCGTAGTGGTGTTCTAATGCTCCAGGCACTTGTATGTCAACCTGACTTACTTCTGGTATTACATTTGGTATTACTGCCTTACGTCTGGACCCATGGAAGAAAAATACACCTGGAAGCACAGGGAGGAAGTAAGGGGAGGTGGAAGAGTCCGATTTGCCACATTTTATATTGGAAAGGACAGACATGAATACCAAACATGACTGTCCCACCACTTGTACTTTGATTTTTGATTTGCATTTATGATCTTTTTGATTTATGATCTTTTAAACTTTTAGTTTATTTTTCTTTAGATGTGTAAAGCTGCTCTCGGATATACTTTACGCAGAAATAAATCAATAAAGGAGCCAGTAGTACTGTAGGGAGGAGGGAAGCCTGGCCAGCCAGTGATATATGGGAAATGAAGGTGCCTTCTAAAATGTGTACAGTTTTGCCACACACAGAGCTCTGGAGTTTCTTGACAATGAACTCAGCTTTCAAAAAACACAGTTTTAACGTGAATCCTGTTTCACTAACAGAGCAGGAGGAAGAGACATAGTACTAGGCCAAAAGGCCTATAGACCAAAAATGGGATAGGCTTACTAAAGCTAAGTTGGATGTCTCAGACAAGTAATACCGAGGTGTTTTTGCTTCTGAGGAGCATTGCAGGGTTGTTATATGACAGAGTGAGACAGGGAAACCAACATGGAAACAGAAGGAGAAAGATGCTGTGGTGCGTAGTCTTGCTCTCCATCTGGAACTTCATGTCGTGGTGAGGCCTGCAGCAGTGAAGGGAAAGCATCGTTTTTTGTGGGTTTTTCGGGCTATATGGCCATGTTCTAAAACATGGCCACATAGCCCGAAAAACCCACAAAAAACTATGGATGCCAGCCATTGGAAAGCATTGGAGCCTTTGACTTCACACTGGAAAGCATTGTACTCAACAGCTATTTCTCACTGATTATGTTATATTTCCCAGAGCTAAATATGTAATTGAAAAACCTGGGGGTGAAGTTGTGGCTTACATTTCGCTCCGTTAGAGTCATTTTCATACCTTACAACATTTCATAGATGAAACTGGGACACATGTGGCCAAGCAATACCAGAAAGTGATCAAAATGGTGATGGTTATAAATAAAGAAGAGCACACAAGCAAGGAGAGGTTGCAGCAATTTGTTTTTTCCTTAGTCTACAGGGAAAGCCAACATTCTGCACTTCCTCTCCTGTTCCCCCTTACTGAGTAAGAGGAGTGAAAACTACTTGTATTTTGAACTCACTTTGCAGCAACTGAGAATGAAAGGAGAGAGAAACTAGGATCTTTAAAAAAGCTGTTGAAAAAGTGGGACAACAAAGGATTAATTGGCACTGTCCCTACCAAACTGGGACAGTTATAGGATATGCATTCTGCCATGGTGGAAATCAAAGCCACTCACAGCATCTGGCCCTTTTCTGACGGAGGCGGTCTGTTAATTTTTTAAACTCACACTACCCATCCCCAGCTTCAGGGATGGGCAAAGTGTAATGCACAGGCCACATCCAGCACAACCTCCCCGCAGTTCACAGATGTTCATAGGCTGTGACTTGCTCACTTTGCTTTACATTTAAAAAAAAAAAGTCAAATGGTTGCTTCTCAATTTTCTCCATATCAGTGCCATTCCTGTCAGAGGCCTTGTGAATGCTTGGATGCAGAAGAAGTGGGCATTTAGTGAAAAGTGGGAGAAAGGCATTATTTGCAGCAGAAAAACGTGTATGTGTTTGTCTGTGGTTTTGTTTTCTTAATCTTTTCCCAGTTAGATTCTCTGTCAAAACCACTAAACCTCCAAGGCTTTTCTCCACTTAGTCTGGACACCTGGGCTGGAATCCTGTTGGTTAGTCCTAGGCAATCTAGACCCAGGAGATCTAGCATAGTGTAGTGGTTTGAGTGTTGGGCTAGGACTCTGGGAGATCTGGGTTTGAATCCCTGCGTTTGGCTTTGGAAATCCACAAGGTGATCTTGGGCAAGTCACACTCTCTTAACCTCAGAGGAAGACCATAGCAAACCTCCTCTGAACCAGTATTGCCAAGAATAAAATATTGCTTTAGATTAGAGTCACCATATATCAGAAATAACTTGAAGACACGCAACAACAAGACTTAGACCTATTGAATGTTGAGTCCATTATGCAGCTAAATCCAGTTGATTCAATGACTCTACTCTAGTCAGGACTAACAACAGGATTTAGGTTCCGGTTTTGATTACAAGAAATGCAGCAGGTGTGGGATGGATTAAACATTCCCTTTGGCTGTTTTTGCCCATGCACACATTCCACCCATGCACCCCTTTGCATGCTACAAACAAATATGGGACCAAAGATCCTATTTTTGCTGCCAAGAATGTTTTGCAACTTGCTCAACATCAAGCCAGCATGGCTTGAACTGTACAATTATAAGCCTGTGTGATCAAGGATGTTAATCTCCATAAACTTGTAAATATTTGTGCATCACGGCAAGTGAAAACAGTTGTTTAAATCCTGTGGTAGATGTGACTGCCATTTTTGAATCCCAAAGAAAACATGCAGATTGAGTAGTTTGTTTCATTTGTAATAAAAGTATTTGGCTACCTTTCCTCAAAGGATATTCAGTTTTATGAGTATGACAACAAGCACATGTTGGAGCAAGGATAAGAACAGCATGGCCCTCTAGATTTTTGAACTGCAGCTCCCAACAGCCTTAGCCAACATAGCCGATAGTAAGGAATGTTGGGATTTGCAGTTTGACAGCATCGGCGGGGCGGGGGGGGGGCACGATGCAATTCTTACCCTATGTTTCAGACTGTGTTAGAGAGCCAGCATGGTATATAGGTTTGAGTGTTGGACTAGGCCTCTTGGAGACCATGGTTCAAATTTCTGCCTGGCCATGGAAACCCATTGGGCAAAGCACACTCTTTCATACTTAAAAGATGTTAATGGCAATATTCCTCTCAATAAATCTGACCAAGAAAATCCTGGGATAGGGCCACAAATTGGAGTCAACTTGAAAGCATATCACAGCCACAAGAATTAGAGGCTAAAAATTAATTACGCAGAAAGTATATATGGGGGTTGAGGGGGTGGCATCCAGAAGGTGAAACCCATTCTGGAAGGCCAAGGGGGCCTCCAAGCCACTGCATTCAGGTGGGTACAGTTGAAAGTCAAAGCTATGGAAACTACATGTATGTGCCGCATGTACATACATAACTTTTGGGATCCTGTGCAGTCACAAGAATTAAGAAATTGTCTTGCATTTACTAACGGACTGTTCACAGTTACTTCACACAGCTATTAAAATTCTCCAGTACAACAGAAAAGGGTGTCTGGACATGATTTGTGAAGTACTTATGACTTGTGAAGTACTTTTTGATAAGCTCGTTTTGTCATGGCCTTTGGCTAGTACAATAAATATTAACTTGTATGAAATAAATGTGCCCTGAAAGCAAAAGGCTCGTATTCTCGTGATGAAGAATTTTGAATGTAGAACTCTGATTTCACGTCTCTGTATTACTTCTTAGTCGAGATGCTGGAATTTTAAGCATGTGAAGCTCCTTTTTGTAAGGGTGAATGTGGCCATAGTAGTTTCAGGCAGAAAGGTGAAAGAAAAAGAAAGTTCAATTCTTGTTGTTTGAATAGTGATCCAAACTATGGCACAACTTTACACTTGTGTAGCAGTGTATCAGATGCTGGCCTTTTTTTTAACCCTATCCCCATAATTAAATGAATTCATGCTTTTGGTTGGTATCCTAATCCAGGAACATAAAGACAGATAACTTGGAAGAATGAGCAGTTAAAAAAAAACACCACGTTAAACAATAGGGAATATTATAATCCACAAACAAGAACATATTGTGGTATTCCATTTAAATCAAGAAAGAGCAAATTGTTTAATATGTTGATATGTTTTAAAATACTCAATTGCTTTAATTTCAATATTGTTTCAAACTGCTTAAATTAATTGTATTTGTACACCTCCCTGAGATCTCATGGGGAAAGCATGGAATATTTCTTTAAATAAATAAATCTGTTACATGGGAGCTTCCTGAAGATAGTTTCAAGTCCTACATATAGCACTGAGGAAATAAATGGCTTGGTGTGAAGCTAATTATTTACACCTTTTAATTTGTTTTATTTAAAAACATATTTCTCAGAAACCAAGAGCCATGTGAACTTTGTCATATGTCATAGGCCTATCTATATTTACTGGGTATCTTAGTATTGATTGCTGTTGCTTACAACACACTTAGATAAACTTGGTTTATGGACATTCATCCTCAACATGGGGAGTTTGAAAGATTTTTTAGTTTTCCTTCTTTTTATCTCCCCCCACCCCCAGCTAAGCAGGAACAGTGCTTGCAAAACACTGTAATGTGCCTTGACTTATCACAGGAGATTCAGGGACGTAGCCAAGGGGGGGGGTTCTTGGGGTCCGGACCCCCCCTTCCATTAGATAAAATGAATGGTGCGTGCTGCCATGCCACCGCACCCAAACCCCATTATAATGGTGGCACTTAGTCTGGACCCCCCCCCTTCCCAAAATCCTGGCTACGTCCCTGGAAGATTCATGCACTCCTCCCATATTTGGATGCATTATCCTTTCCACCTCTCCCTAGGACAGTGGTTCCAAATCTTCCTAATGCTGCGACCTTTAATACAATTCCTTATGTTGTGATGACTCCCAACCATGAAATTATTTTCATTGCTACTTCATAACTAATTAAAAAGGTGTTTTCCGATGCTCTTAGGCGACCCCCATGAAAGGGTCCTTCGACCGCCAAAGGGGTCCAGACCCACAGGTTGGGAAACACTGCCCTAGGACCATGCATAAACTTTTTTTTCCAATGAGTCCTGCAGGGTTGTGGATATACGTAATGTCATGGAAGCTGAGTAAACAAATGCGGTACCTTGATTTTAATTTCTTTTGAGCAATATGTGGGTTCTTCAGCAATCTTCTTGCACAACAGAAACTTACTCTGAGAGCCATTCTTTCTGGCTTTAACTGAATTCCAGGTTTTCATATGTGATCAGTGGATTCGTTTTTATATATAATGGAATGGGACTCCATTGCTTAATCAATGGTTAGTTAATTTTAAGGGTGCATGGATTTAATTTTTTTGAGAATGTTTGGCTGATACTTGATGGTAATATGAAAAGTATTAGAAATGGCCTTTGTTTCAAGCAAAGATTGCTAAGTATTTATTGTGTTTACTCCCCACAACATGTCCTCAGAGGATCTGTATTAAAAGTTTTGTGACATGCATGTTTCAAAACTTGTCCAGTTAACTGGTTAAGAGACAGTTTAACTCTGATACCTTGGTTGACTGACAGCCCAAACAGGATATTTGTTAAGTTTCATTCTCTGTACTGTATGTCTATTCTTTTTTTCTAATTCATGGTTTAAAGGAGTAGCTTCTCATCTCTCTTTCTATATGTATGCTTTTCTGATCTGGATACACAAACGGGGCTCAATTTTTATTTCAAATCTTTTTCCCTACTACACAACCATCTTGAAACATAAGAGATTTTGACCTGATCGGTGTAATATAAGATACATGGTGTAAGCATGTCAGCTAGAATCCTTTTGGCTAGTTCTAACAGACTTTGAATCAATTATTGAATGTTGAGTCAACATACAAGGATACTGCTGAAGATTTAGGCAGTATTCTCCAGCTCTGTGTTAGTACTGCCATGTTAATTGCCGTATATCTATATGTAAACTTCATTTCTGTAGAATTCAACATGAGTTTATATGACAGTTTATGACTAGTCAGATAGTTAGTCCCAATTAAGTACTATGCATATGAGGTTATAAAGACGGAAAGGTAACAGTCATCGTTTTAATTTTTTGTTTCTTTCTCTTTTTCTTTTAAAAAATAACAGATTTAATTCCTGGTTAAAGCTTATCTTGGTAACGTCTAAAAACTATTATTTCTGCACGTTGAGAGAGCTTGTAGCACCTTTGGGCTCTCTCAAAAGTGCTACAAAATCTCTCTACATACTGATTCTGCGGACTAACACAGCTATATCTTTGAATTCTATTATTTCCAGCTGATATGGCTAAGATTATGTGTGCTGTGCGAGAGATTCCCTGCTATTTGCAGGGAAAGATCCTTTTTGATATGTTGTGTTTTCAACATCGGTTCTCTGTCATCCTTCAGGGAAGGGAAACTACTGGACCTTGGACCCAAACTGCGAGAAAATGTTTGACAACGGGAATTTCCGTCGCAAGCGCAAGAGGCGTTCTGACCCCAACGCCTCTACTGTGACCTCCACTGTTTCCACCTTGGGGACTCTGAAGACGGAGGAAGGGCACTCTGTTTCTTCAGCTCCAGGAAAGCCAAGTGCCGAGAGCCCCTCCTCAGAGCTGGAGCCGGTGGCTTCCATGCGGGACCATTCAAAGAGCACCTCTCCGCCTGTGATTGTTTCACCTACCCCCAACTGCCTCAGCAGCTTTTTCAGTGGTATGAACTCGCTCAGCAATGGAGGCCGTCTTCCAGGGAGCTTCAGCAGTGATCTACATCATAGAAACCTCCCAGCTGGGCCGCTGAGTGGGAGCAGTTTTGCCCAAGAGGTCCCCTCTGCGGAGCAACTCCAACGGGTTTCCGCGCCTGCAGGGGCCTACTACAGCCCGTTCCATCCTGGCAGTGGTCAGTCAGGCCAATACAACCACTTATACAACTTCACAGTCAATAGCCTTATCTATGCACGGGAGGGCACTGAAGTGTAAACCTGTTGTGTAGTTAGACCGTGGTACTACCAGGCCCAGACGAAGGAGGCCATCTTTATTGTTCTGTGTCCAAGAACACTATATCTCCCCTCCCACTTTTTTGTTTTTGTTTTTAGTTTCTTTATTGTTCTTAAAATTGACTCCATTCAGGACAACTTCCTGGCCCAGGAACAAAAGATGTTTGAAACGTAGGGGGAAATTTTACAACGCAATCTGGACTTGAAATATTTCTTTGCTTATTGCAAGAGTGCCACCAGGTTTTGCAAATGAGGACCATCAAGACCGAGTGATTTAAAGTATTTTCAGTGTTGACATTAAATCTATTTTTTAAAAGATAAAAAGAGGACCAAATATAGAAACGTAGCCTTGGAGGTATATTGTTCGTTGGCGGCTTGTTGTTCGGGTGGGGTTTGGTGTGTATTTTGGGGCCTCTGTTTACAAATGCTATGGTTCAAAAGAAACGGATGAAGAGGTTTAATGAAGTGCCTTGAACAGTGTAAAAAAAAAATCTAGATGCCTTTGCTGAGAATTATCTGTTTGAAACTGAATTTGTTAGCCAACTTTTCACTGCCATAAACATTTTTTCCTCCAGTTCACAGCAATGCACCAAGCAGAGATGTCTTGGGCCTCGGCATGGTGACTAACATGACTTGTATTTGGCTTGGTCAGGGCTGGCCCTACCATTTGACAGAGTGAGGCAACAACTTGAAGTGGTACATACTGGGATGCACCTGTACCACTCTCAGTCCTGCACCCTCTAAGTTTTCTTATCACTTCCCCAATACTGCTATGGTTGAAGTAACATTCAGCTGTTGCTTCATTTTTCTTTTGTATGTGGGATGGAGTGGTACCATCTTATCCATTGCCTCAAGCTGCAGAATGTCACAAGTCACAGAGAGCCACAAGTGCAGGTTAGCCGGAAACCAGCAAGTCCACTAGTGCCACAGTTTATTTAAGAAAAGCACTATGCATTTTTGTAGGGCTTTGTGGAACTGTATCAGGCAGCTTAATCTTTTGCTGCTCATTGCAGTCAAGACTATGGGCACACTTGTATGTGGAAATAAATTCCAACAAAGGCAGTGTGTGCAGAATTGATAGAAAAAACCATGCAATATAGCCTTCCTGGAACTGGTTTTTACCATGAAAAAAGTTCCTGGGGTAGAGAAAATATGTATATTCCAGTGCAGTCTTCCCTGCTGTGTGCAGGCTTGTATTTTGTCAGGCAACATGGAAGCTTAATACTTTCACGGTAGCATTCTAAGTCAATGCAGTCCTAGGGCTGTGGGACTTTGTGCCTCTAACAATCAGAATGATCCCATGTTTTGAGGCGACCCAAATGCCAGCATCAGTACTTGTTTTCTGGAGCAATCATTTTTACGTAGCTTTGTACCAAAGATGTATGTATTTTTTCAGCCTTCAGTTTTTGCTGAAGCAGTTTGCCATGTATTTTTTATATATACATGCTACTTTGTCACATCCCACTCTGTAAATTGATTTTTACATGAGTCTTAATTTGTAAATTATGACCTGGAAACTACTTATTTATAATGTTCTGGGAAAGTTTTATGTTTCTTTTCTCCATTAGTACATAGAAATGTTGGGAATAAATTTTGTTTAAAGTTGTTACACAGTTATGCATTCCTTCACCTTCCATTGTTGAGTGTTTTTGCAATGTGTACACAGCCTGGCTTGGGGAAAACTTTCTTAATTCACTGTTGTATATTCCTTTTTATACCACAGTCCATTTTGAAGTTCTCTTGCACAAATTCTATGTGAAATCTATGCTTCCTGTTCTGTTTATTTCAATAGGCCTTGTTTTAGAAAATTGTGCCCCTAGTAGTCTGGGCTGGGTAAAAATGCTTTTCATGAACATTCAGAGTTTACTGGTTAACCACAGTTTCCTCATTCATTTCATTGGAGGAAACAGATCACGGACTCATTAATTTGTATGAACAGATTTTTCCTTTTGTTGATGCAAACAAGTGATTTAAGAGCACACAGATCCTTGGATCAAGTTAGATGTTGCTAGTAACTGTTTCTATTCAGTAAAAGTGAACTCTGGGGCAACTTATTTAAATAAAGTTGAAACTAATGACCAAACTACATGTTTTATTCAACATGCTTATGAAAAACTGTATGTAATGCAGCCACTTTTATTTTTAAGAAAGGCATTTATTATCTCATTTATGTTTGCCCACAGAGCTATCTGCTGCTATTTTCCTGCAAATGTTTGCAGTACAATGTATTAGGGCAGTGATGGCAAACCTATGGCACGCGTGCCAGAGGTGGCACTTAGAGCCCTCTCTGTGGGCACATGTGCCATCACCCCAGCACAGAGTTTGCCAGAGTTTGTTACTAAAAAGCCAGAGGGACATGGCACTTTGCAATATATAAGTGGGTTTTGAGTTGCAGTTTGGGCACTCGGCCTCTAAAAGGTTCACCATCACTGTATTAGGGGAATGTGGCAGCAGACTTGGGTTCTACCAGACAGCTTTGTATTCAAAATACAAGTGGCAGTATTAAACAGAAGTTTGAAAACCGTATCTATGCAACATGTCCTTTGGCTATAAATTCCCACCTCTGATGAGATATGGAACAGATTTAGCAATTCTATGGTTTGCATCTGATGGAAAAGATGATAGAAAATCAGTTAGAGTAAAGGCTACATCAGAATGTATTAATCTGAGTTTCTTGGGGGGAGGGCAAAATAAGGACATTGCTCCTCCAAATTATAATTCTGCCTTTCCAAATGAAATCTTATTTCAAGTCTCCAAATTTCTAGCACTGCACAGAGTGGGACACTGAAAATGTTTCGGGACCTAGAATCTTAGATTGGCATTATTTCTATTCCCTTGGTAATTTTGTCTGCCCTTTTTCTTTGGATGCTTAAACTGTATTTCTAAAAACCAACTGAAGTTTTACGTTACCACAATGCTTGGATTTTTTTTGCGTGGCAGGCAGAAGAAAATGTCCTTTGGAGGGCAGAAGTCCTATTTGCCCTCATTTTGCCCCTTCCCCATAACTACACCCCTGCTATGACTCAGTCGCAAAAAGATTTTGAAAAAGGCTTCTGAACGAAGCTGCAAAAACAATGGGGTTGGGGGAGAAAAGGCTAGGTTTTGATGAGAAAGGACTGCAAGCTGAGTTTTGGTGCCAAAAAGAGCTGCCAGAGCTACCCATTTCCTTAATGCTTAAGAGTCTGTCTGCTCATCTCATGATGCACCACTGTTTTGTACCTGGCTTTGATTGCATCTTGGAGTTCTTTATTTAAGAACATTATATATTACTTTTCATTTTAAAAAAGATTACAATGGTTTACATAAAAATAGATACAATCAAACTAATTGCTAAAAGAAATAAAGTAATAAAATAATAATAATTTTATTTAACAACAACAACAACAACCACTAGACTGTATTGTTGATATTGCTGATAAGGATTGCTGACGTCAGGCAAATAGTTGGGAAAATACCTAGTTAGATATACTTAAAAACAAGGTTTCCCCCTTCCAAATCTCTTGAAAGACTTGCATGATAAAGTGAAAAGTTTAAGTCAACAATTATCTTCAGCAGAAGAAGCAACAACAACAATAAGAAGCAACATCAACAAAAAGTGTACAATACATACTTGAACACGTGCTCTTGAAGGCTTGGGCTATTTCTCAAAAAGTAGCTGTACATACTGGCAGGCAAACAATTTTTGAAAGTAAGGTGGACTTCTAAACCTTTCAATGAAAGGATAAAGAACCTACCATTTGAGGCCATTAAAAAAATCGTATTCTTACTCTGGCTCTTAAAATCCTAGCCACTATTTCAATGCAATCCTTTGCACTGCAACACACAACATAACTCCAGTGAACTCAGTGGGACTAAAGTCCCAGCAAAATGTGCACAGGATTGCAGCCTAAACCTCTAAGCTAGTCATACAAGCACTGACCTTCTGAATCATACTGAAGGTCTATCTGGTTCTCATGGTGCTTCCAGTACAGACTAAAGAGAAGCATGACTCAGCCATATGGCAGCTGATGGCTTCCATATCATTGTTGTTGTTGTTGTTGTTGTTGTTGTTGTTATTGTTGTGTGCTTTCATTGGTCCTGAGATGGGGTTTTCTTGGCAAGTTTTTTCAGAGGGCGGTTGGCATCACCATCCTCTGAGGCTGAGGCACTTTAACTTGCCCAAGGTAATTCAGTGGGTTTGCATGACTGAGCCAGGATTAGAACCCTGGTCTCCAGAGTTGCAGTCCAAGTTTCAAACCATTACATCATGCTGAGTGAGTGGGAAAATCCACTTTGGTTTATAAGCAGAACAATAAAGCAGCTATCCAATATGTTGAACCTATTTGGAGTTTAATGTCTTAGATGAGTCTTTTAACATTTGGACTTAAATCCAGAGTGAATCCACCATTCAAATTTTGGTCAGGAGAACATGCAGGAATTTGGTGCTCATGTTGAGGGGCAGGGTGCCACATCCCATCATTACCAAACAGCTGCTAGAGGAGACAATGGCAACTGATGAGGGTGGAAGTGGCAGGAAAGGGACCACTTCCCATCTTTGCCCTGATAAACTGGAGGGGAAGGGGAAGAGGCAGGGGGTTGGACTGGGTGGCCCTGGTCTCTTCCAATTCTATGATTCTAGGGAAAGAAGATTGCTAAAGTGGCATCAAGAAGTGGGGCATCAAATGAGAGCAGAAAGCCAAAGTGAATCCAGCTTGTTTCCTTAATTCTGCCCACTAACCTTCATTCCTATCCCTGTGGCTTCTTGAAAAGAGGTTAAAAATGTGAAACTTTAAGTTACCGCTTGCAACTGCTAGAACACTGCCTGTACAAAGCCATTGGCTCCTCATTTCTTCTCATCATTTACTTCTCTTTTCCACACATGTGGTTCAGGGCACTTGCTGGGAACTGTTATTCACTAGTCCAGAAGTCCTTGTGAGGTGAGCTGCCTACCAGATCAACTGCTGTAATGCTATTGTTGCAATGATACAATTAGCTGCTTTCCCAGTCTTTATTGGGAAATAAACATTGGGTATAAATTGGAGCAACAGAAGAATGCATGAATTGCAGGAGAGGGGAATGAAATGTTAGGAATGGATTAGATACATAAGGATGGGCTGAACTGGGTGGCAGTTGCAGATCACTGGGGGGGAGAATAAAACTGTAAAGGACCTCCAACATTTCTTGGGCCCTCCTCAAACCTAATAGAGTGACAGCATGACTGTATTTTAAAAAGTATTTTGTGACAGTTGATCCTGATACTTTTTGAGGCAGGAATGCTCTTTCTCAAGGGAGATGCTAAAATAACATTTTACATAGTGTGTACGATGTACATACAACAACAACAACAACAACAACAATAATAATAGGATTTATTTATATGCCGCCCAATCACTGGGAATCCGGGCAGCTTACAACAGAGGGGATAATAGACGGTTCCCTGCCCTCAGGCTTACAATCTAAAAAGACACGACACAAAAGGAGAAGGGAATGATGAGGGGGGGGGGAACAATATGAACAATACACAATATTGCTATGAACAGGAGAAAAAATCCAAATGACTCAACTCTAATAAAAGAAAGTAATGTTTAGTCGAAGGCTTTCATGGCCGGCATCCATAGTTTTTTGTGGGTTTTTCAGGCTATGTGGCCATATTCTAGAAGAGTTTATTCCTTCTAGGAATGAGAATAAGAGGAATAAACCCTTCTAGAACATGGCCACATAGCCCAAAAAAATCCACAAAGAAGTAAAATAATGTTTATTTAAAGTTAGTCCAAATGAATATCAATACAATCCTGGAAGCATATAAAGCCAACTGTATAAGAAATAACAGCATAATTTACACCTTAATTATTAAAAACCATTACTAAAAAATCTTATAAGAGACTAAGCACAATGTTGTGCCCATAGGGCCAAGTGCCCAGTTTTCGTAATACAAGAAATACATTAAATTGTGCCCTTAATGAGACATTGCTATTTTATATAATCCAAAGTAATGTGACTTAAAACTGGTTCAAGGCCTAATATTTTAATAATTCACTCTTAGTACATGATGAAGGTGAATAATTGCTCATACCTGAAGGACCATTCTAAGAATGGTTCCCAGGTAAAGTTTTTGAGGGCCGAAACTGGCCAGCCATAGTCATAGAATTTTAGAGAGTGTGCTATCATTCATAAGTTCTTGCATTTTCAGACTGCTTTTCTGATTTTTTCTCACCACACATAAGAAATAAATTAAAGAGAGGAAAGTGGGATTGCTCCATAAGGAACCATTTTGATTGATTGCACTAAGAGCCATCCATCCCTAAGCATGCTTAGTGGCAAATATATATTCTCTTTACATACGCCTTATTTCAAATTTAACCAATCGAAGCTGTTTCCAGGATTTCATTTAAATTTGGGGGGGGGGGGGGCCGGTGTTATAGAGTCCTTATGGGGACATAAGAAGAGCCTTCCATGTTGGATCAGACCAAGGACCTTGTATTTAGTCCAACATTCTGCTTGTGAAGTCCACAAACAGCCTACGAGTGCAACTGCATGTTCCATCTTTATTTCCTCTGGGGTGATATTAATCAGCCTGACTAATACTGTATCTAATTTCTTTTTAACCTGAATTCTCCACCATTTAGCTTCAGCAGATGAACTTTGGAAAAGTGTCTCCCTATTTACCTTCTGTACTCCATGCTTAATTTTAAACACATCGGTCATGGTTCGCATAACTTGCTGTGATGCAGAATCCTATCCTGAGGGCAGGCTGAAATACATTCCCACCATCAGTCCAGTTAGCTTACATATATGCAATGGTAGGGACCATGATGTCCTTTGCCTCAATTTCTTAAAGCTAATGCCATGCCAAAGGTGTGTGCATGAATTTCAGAAGGATCATTTCTGCAACAACAACAACAACAATCAACAATTCGCCTACAATGGGGTAAGGTGGAAAGAATGACATTATTCTAGCTGTACTGCAGCCCCTGGGGAAATCATTCCCTCCTATGCTTAATGTTACTTGATATTGAAAAAAGCAACCAAGATAATTGCTTGTCATGTATTCAAATTAGTAACTAATTTGGCTCTTCACATATGGTTGGATGCACAGATGTGCAGATATATGTTAAACATTAAAGGAGGTGTGATTTGCATTCAGATCAACTGTAACTGATATCAGCTGTTATCAGACATGGGAATCTAAGAAAATAGGCTCAAGTCTATGAAAGCTCATGCTACCAACTTCTCTCTTTCAGTCTCAAAGGTGCTACAAGATCCCTTTGAGTATAATTTCTACAAGAAGTTCCATCACAACCACTCTTGTTGTTTTTTAAAATGCTCACTGACATGGAAAAACCCCATTCAAAGACTACCTCTTTAGGGAAAAGATGGGTCTGAACCTTCTGTATCCATAATTCCTTCCCTTTCTCCATTGAAAGAAGCTGCAAAAGGAGGGGGATTCAGAGGAAGACTGCAGTGCTGGGAGAAGTGGAGTTACCATTCCTCGCCACCGTTTCCAGCTGGAAGGAACCCCTCTCCAGCTGCTGTTTTCTTATCTGCCATCTTGATTTGGTTAGCCTTAACACTTTATACAAGCTATTCTCCTTTTTGAAGGAAAAGTTTTCATCTTTGAAATGGTAATTATACTGGCACCTTAGTTTACAGGGATGTTGTAAACTAGGAGTAGGAATTGTGTAGCTTATGGTCTTCATGCACTGACATGGGAGCCACTAGGCACTTCTCCCATTGTGTGTTTGGGAAGAGTAAAACTCTGACTGTCTGTCCTGCCTCCTTTGCATTAGCAACTGGTGGCTGCCATGCCAGTGGGCAGTGCAACTATTCCTGGTTTTAGTTAGCCACAGAGCTATCCAAGGTGCTAGACCTAGCTGGGAATAGGAGTCAGCACCATGGAGAGATCCCTTAAAGCAATAGTACTCAAACTTTTTACCCTTCGGTCCCCTTCCTTTACATCTATATGCGGATGTCCCCCCCCCCCCAATGTAGTATATGAATAAAAATATTTTGTTTAATTAGTGTGCATATTTTTGTTCACATATTCATGTGTATTTATATTTTAACATTTTATAAGGAAATAACATTGTTGAAATGAGAACAACTTTAAGTAAATTCAATATTTAACTCAACACATGTAAATTTTACACATTAAAAATTGAAAAGAGGAAGAGGAGGAAGAGGGATCAGGACTCCAATTCTTGCCCCCACCCCTTAAGCAACTCCTATGCCTCCCTTGAGGTTCTGCCTCACCATTTGAGAAGAACTGCCTTAAAGCTGGATGAAAACCCAGAGTAGATTCACTGTCCCATGGACACAAGAGTCATTAGCCTCTCTTGCTTTTCTGTCATGGCACAGAGCTTGCCTCCTCAGCCTTCCCCACATTGCCAGGTAAAGGTCTGGAAAGAGGACCTGTTAATTCCCTACATAAATGTGACAGAAGTTAGCCCAGCAACTTGAGGATGTCTGGAAAGCTAAACACAGTGACATGGTAGTGGAAGCAGAACAGAAAAGCATGGACTCATTCTTCCTGCTCATGAAAAAGAAAGAAAGCCAATTTAATTTCACAAAAAGGGCTATTGGCTGTGGAATAAACTCAGGATCTTACTGTGGAACTAGTCAAGATTGTACTGTGAAACTAGTCTTTGAGAACAATTAGACAATAGAAAATCAGAACTTATCCGTGAAAGCAATTAAACAATGGGAAATAATACAGGATAACTTGCCCAAGAGAACCTCTTTGAGCTTCAAAAACTTTTCTATCCAATGAGAGTAAAAGTCCAGACTCCTATACTCCAAACTGTGGCCAGTAGTCCCCCAAACAAACTGAGGCCCTATACAGTCCGGCGAAAAGCACCGGACTGTGGGCAGAGTTATGGCATAGCGTCCGCATGCTCAGTGCCATGACCCCGCCACCAGGGTTCCATTTTGGTGTGCGCCTGTTTACATGCTGTGCACCATGATGATGCCACTGTGGTGCAGTGCCCAAACAGTGCAGTGTGAAGGAGCATCATCATGGCCCACCACTGCATCTATGATGCCCCTTCCAGGGAGCCACTTGGGGCAGCTTCTTTTTGCTTCTCCAAGGAGCAGATCGGTGCCATTGCATGCAGTTGTTGCGGCACCAATCCAGGGTGAAAAGGGACGGCTGCATGCCGCCCATCTGTATAGCCCCTAAGATTCCTGCTGGCATTTCTTCTATTACTGTGTGTTGTCCTGAGGGATTTCCAAATACAGCAAAACAACAAATGATGGATTAGGGTCTATACCTTCATTGGCTGGATTGGTATGGCTCATGCTTTATATACAGCCTGCATGTTTCCATTGTCTCTGTGATAAAATGGGTGTGAACGCCTAGTTCTATCTAGTGAGGGGAAATTCCAGACAGGTGGAAATCTCAAGTTACATTCACACTGCTCTCCTCAAAGAGATAAAAGGGCTTCAGCATGTTTCCACAAACCACTTTAGGAACATTCATTTCGTAAGACCACCGCTCAGTGCCAGTATGTGGCACTGAACCTGTAGAAAAGGGATCTCAGATAACAGCAGATGACAAATGCTAGCAGGGACAATCTTCTGGCTGATTTCTGTCCTCTTTCAACAATGTAGGTTAGGTATTGGGCAGTAGTTCAGCAGGTCATGAAAGCTGAGTGATGGTTTCCTCTGTGCTACATTCTTAAACCCTAGGGCAGTCAGTAAGTTTGTTAGTTTTTCCAACTGTCACAAACAACATTTTAAAAAATCCACCGATTTGTGTTCGTCCTTTCAAAAGAAGTGTTGAAAATGTCCGTCTATCACAGATTCTGAGATTGTGTGCTCTTTTATCACCTCTCAGGAAGGGCAAGGTGGGGGATGGAAAAGGGCAGCGAACAAGGAGAGACATCAACAGTTTGCATACCCCAATGATAACCACAGTTCCCACTGGTATTTACTGGCCCTCTTTTTGTGGAAAGGATTAAATTACCACAAGAAACTGAACTTTCTGTTGGCCAAACTAGCCCTATCTCAAGAACACAATTCTGCTAAAAAGGGGAGAGATGTTTTCTGAATTAATGTGTTCTGTGCAAGATTTTACACAAAGCTTTGTGTTTAAAAGGAGTCCAAAAGATCACCTTTGGTTCCCATAGTTTAGGCTTTTTGTTCATTCAACAGTTAGCAGGGTAAAAAATATATCTTCTAAGCACATGCTGGAAACTGATCAGCTGTTCTAGAGATGCATTGTATTCTGAGATAGGATGCAATCCTAATCCATATCCCACTGATAGTGAATGTGTGAACAAATTTAGAATAGAGAAGGCATGTGGAACAGAATTAAGCAATAAGGCATCCTGGCAGATATCTCAAATTGCCAACCAGAGAGAAGCACTAATGATTCCTCTTTCTAACAAATTAGAATGGATGGTGTGATCATTTACAATAACAAAAGTCTACAAAAGAGCAGATGAACAGCAAGGGAGGGAAAAGGAGTATAGCCAAGAATAGGTTAAAAAGTGGTTACTGCAGCCATGGAGGGTGTTAGGAAACATGAGTTTGATATATGGGAGATGGAGGAGCTACTGTGGTGTAGGGTTAGATATAAAAATAAAGGAGATGCAGAGTCAGAGCCATGAAGCTTACTGGGTAATAATGCCCACCAACTGTCTTCTGCCATATCACTTTTTCACTTGTTTTAAAAATGTTCTAGTTCCCCCCCCCCCCCCTTTTCCTCCACTTACTTCAGTTGCTACAAATTGAATTCAAAGCACAAAAGTAGTTTCTACTCAGTTAACTCAGCAGGGGGAGAGGAGAAGAGGCTGAGGAATCTTGCCCTCCCCAGGCAAAAACAAACTGCTGCAGTCTTTCCTACCTTGTGTGCTCTTTCTTATCAATAACTCACTCGAAACCACAAGGTTGCGAGTTCAAGACCAGCAAAAGGGCCCAAGCTCGACTCAGGCTTGCATCCTTCCGAGGAGGTCGCTAAAATGAGTACCCAGACTGTTGGGGAGCAAATTAGCTTACTTGCTAATTAGCTTACTTGCTGTTCACCGTTATGATCTTTGGAATAGCGGTATATAAATAAAACAAATTATTATTATTAATTATTAATAACATTTGCCATTTTAACCACACTGTGTTGTTACCGCTCCATATATGTCCCACTTTTCATATAAGAAATACTGGAGTATATGGTAATGTTGGGCAAGTCACTTTCCTTTGGCCTAACCAACCATTAAGGGTTGTTGTGAGGATAAAATGGAAGATGGAGTGAGTATCATGTATGCTCCCTTTGGCTATTTGGATGAGTGGGGGAAATGCAATAGAGAAGCACTCTGGCTGCTGCTTTATCTGTGGATGTACAGTTGGCCCTCTGTATCTACGGATTCTGTATCCACGCCTTGAAATTTTTTTTTTTAATTCCAAAAAACAAACCATGTTTGTCTCATTTTATAAAAGGGACACCATTTTACTATGGCATAGTATATTGTGGGACTTCAGCATGTATGGCTTTTAGTATCCATGGGGGTCCTGGAATCAAGCGCGTATGGCTATGAAGGGCCCACTGTATATATTATTTATTTTATCTTACAGTTGTCCCTCCATATTCACTAGGGTTAAGGGAACAAGACCCCCATGAATATGGAAAAACCGCAAATAACAAAAACACTGTTTTTACCTGAAAGGACACCTCTCTAGGAGTCTCTAGGTCCTCCAGTGCAACTCTGTGGTCAATGTCCAACATACACTGACCATAGAATGGCACTGGAGTAGCTACAAATGGTCTTTCAGTGCAACTTTTAAAGTTCACCACAGAGTTGCACTGGAGGACCTAGGCAGTCCTAGAGAGAACATATTAATGAAATCTGTGAATAATCAAATCTGCAAATACCAAAACCGCAAATATGGAGGGATGACTGTATTTTATTTCTTTGTAATCTGAGTATCTTTTCTCTTCTTTCTTTTGACATAACAAGTTTGATTGGGAAGGTTTGCCTCTCCTCAGTTGTTTCTTTCTCTCTTCTTTTCTAAGAGTAATACAAGACCATGGTAGCTTCCTTATGAAAAGAGAGTATTGGAATCACTTGTTCATCTGGTAATGTGTTGATTTACAAGCCCAGAGTTTAGTAGGAAGGAAGCAAGTCAGCTTTGGTGCTGAAGCAGTGCCCAAAGGCTGCTCTTCCCCAGCCAGCACCAAAAAATGAACCCCATTCTTCTCTCTAGCTAAGCCCTTCTTTTCAGATGCTACTCAGGCAGTAAGTTTCACTTCAGCTACTCACCATAATGGGACTTATGATTGCAAATTTGGATTTGCAGAGAAACCAAGAAACCAGCATGACACAATGCCAGATTAAGCTGTTGTGATTCGTTTTTATACCAATGAAATCCCATAAAGTGCAGTAACTGCAGGAAAATGGGAAGGGAAGCCGGATCATGCCCTTTGCTATTTCCCTTGTTTAGTCAGTATAACTTCCAAAGGGTCTATACCTAGAAACCAGAGATTGGAAGAGTTATTTTACACTACAGCTCCCTGAATCCCCCGGATTGCATGGCCAAACTATACATGTATAGACTCTTTATATATGTTCAATGATCATATTCTTTGCTCCTTCAGCGAACAGTGGATTAAAAACTTTGGGTCCGGAATGAGATATAGTCATACTTAAGAGTAAACGCTCTGAAATGGATTGAACCTTAGTCTTGACTTAAGGATTTCTCTGGGTGTTCTGTAAGTAATACTATAACCAGAGGAACATATTAACAACTAAGAGCCTAGTCAAGAACTAGAAAAGGAGGCTGTCTTTTCATGTACAACAATGGAACAACAGAGCTGACAACACTGTAAAGGGGCCAGTTATTCCATAAAAGAAAGGGCTTATTTCAAAGAACTGTGCATTACTTTTTATAACATCCTAGCTCTCCGCCAAGCTCCAGAAAACTTTAGAGAACTAAATGCCCTTTCTCAATAATTGAGATATCTATTAACTAGCAGTTTATCAAGTTAATTGACTTAAACTGGCTTGTAATTCCTTCTGCCCAGGGAACCATAATTCAAAAACATTTCTCACTATGCTTCAGAGCCATGAGAGTCTGTAGGCTGAGCAAGAGGAGGGGGTTTCACTTCAAATGTGTGGAAGAAGGCAACCTTCCGTTTGATGCACAAGCTGCCTGTGCTTCAGAGGTTGCCATGACCGTTCTAGCGATATGTGACCAATATATGTTTGCTTTGGTGTGTAGATGTGCCTGGAATATTTCATTGCTCTGGAAAAATGATGTAGGCCAGAACCCATCGCTAATTTGGGTTGAGATTTTGTTGTTATTGTTGTTATTGTGTGCCTTCAAGTCATTTCTGACTTATGGCAACCTTAACCTGGTGAACTGATCAAGGAGCTTTCTTGGCAAGATTTCAAAGGAGGTTTGCCATTGCCTTCCCCTGAGGCTGAGAGCATGTGACTTTGCCTAAGGTCACCCAGGGGGTTTCATGGCCGAGCTGAAATTGAACCCTAGTCTCCAGAGTCATAGTCCAACACTCAAACCATTACACCATGCTGACTCTCATTTCTTATCTTAGAACTTCCAAAATGGAGGCATCGCTCTCACAAAAGAATCCAAAAGACTTGCTTGTATAAGTATCTTTCATTACTAACCAAATACCCTAGAATTTCATCTTTCAAAGTCTAAGTGAGACCAGCACAAGATTTCGATACGGTGTGCCCATGATTAGGTCCGTCTCTCATTCTACTGTACTTAGTGGAACCCAGAATCTGCCATTTCAGGTACGTGTTGCATTTAAACTAATAGTGAGACTGCCTTTGGAATGAAATCTAGCATGGATATTAAGTGCTGGTCATTCACATACAGAAAGAAAGTGAGAACGAGAGTGTGTCCCAGAGTCCTTTTCATCCCCATGGATTTCCTTCTGGATCGGAAACTTCTTTTCTGGCGGAGGGAACCCAATCTTCCTCCAGCCCGTAGTTCCATGTAATACACAGTGGCAGAATTGATACATGTCGTCTTCCTCTGTCACTCAATTAAATGGTTCGTTTATGCAACAGGCTGCCTTTTTGAATCCAAGCTAGGTCACTCTTAGGCTGAGGTAACATTAATTATTTTTCCGCTTGTCGGATCTCATGAAAAGGATGTGAAAATGGCCTGTTTATGAAAGAGAGTGGGCAAAGGCTGTGAGCTGATTATGTCAAACATATTCAAAGCTTCCTCTGCAAAAGGGATTGTGATCAACAAAGCATAGCCCACACCTGCACTTGGTTTTTCCACAATGTGAGTGGCTGGTTGGGCTATGAAGCTAGTTATGGGGAGGGGGCAAGGGAGAGGAAAGTAGGGAGACAGAAAGAGAGAGAATGCACTTAGATTAACCCTCTGCTCTCCAAAGAAGAGAAGCCCTGTTGATCAAATGTGAACATTAACTCTTCAACATTTCACCAACGAAAATAGGGGAGGTGGATCTATCTATAACATTTATTTTCACATCTGGGGCCCTTTCACACTGCACAACTGTAGTGCTATATTCTACTTTAACCGTCATGGCAACTTCTTATGAAATCCTGTGATTTATAGTTTAAGGGGTACTCAGAATTCTCAATCAGAGAGCTCTAGTGCCTTATCAAACTACATTTCCTTGTAGACATGTCAAAGTGAAACAAGCAGCTATGGAGAACAGGATCTTCTTGGTATAGGTATTCTCCTTCAGGCTTCCTTAGCCTAAGGAATCTGGCCAAGATTGTTCACTTTGGTATGTTTATAGGCTGGCCAGGATCTTTGTCTTTAAGAATCCTGGCTGCATCTGCATCTGTATTGCAAAATAAATGCAGTTTGATGCTGCTTTATCTGCCATGCCTCAATGCTGTGGAATTCTGGGACTGATAGTTTTGTGAGATATTTAGCCTTCTCTGTCAGAGAGCTCTAGTGCCACACAAACTACAAATTCCAGGATTCTATAGGATGGAGCCATGACAGTTAAAGCAGTATCAAACTGTAGAGTCCTACTAGACCAGGCCAAAGAGCTGTTTGGTCCACTATCCTGTTTCCTATGAAGGCCAACCAGATGCTCCTGAGGGCATGAACATGATGCAAAATCTTCACCCACTGTTGCTCTTCATTGACTGAGATTCAGAGGCACACTGAAATGACTTAGTTAAAGAAAGAAAAGTTTACACACACAGAATTTTTTAAAGAATACCTATAAAGAGTTTGGAATGGCAACATTAGTCTGATTATTGTTTTAAAATAATTTGGATATATTGAAATAGAAAATACCAGCCTAAAGATCTGGTTAGGTTTATAATGGCTTCATGGAATTTTGAAAATAGAAAAAGCTGTTCCCTGAACATTAGTTGTATGCCCACCTTTCATCCCAATTTTGAAATTCCCCTCACTTTCAAAAGCCATTCATCATGCTGGCTGGCTGGATGGGAAGGTCTGGTTTGAGGAACCCCAGTCTAGAACTGATTGCCTTTCAGACAGTGGCAGTTGGTGGGTCCATGTCTGGGGGGGGGGAGGTGACTCCATTCTGGGTTTCAGTCCAAATAGTAAAGTAATTCTCCAAGATGATGAGCCTATTTTGGAAATATTTTCCTTTGCTGGGGGATGGAAGACCTACATATGAGCAACCAATCCTGTTGGGAGGATGTAAACCACCATGGAAATATAAAGTGGCAGCTGGTAGTTTCCATGTCTACAAGGCAGGGAATCATCACCACTATCTGTAGTGCTGAATCTTATTGTTATTGTGTGCCTTCAGGTCATTTCTGACTTATGGAGACCCTCAGGCAACCCTATCGTGGGGTTTTCTTGGCAAGACTTATTCAGAGAAGGTTTGCCATTGACTTCTCTTGAGGCTGAGAGGATGTGACTTCCCTAAGGTCAACCAGTGGGTTTCATGGCCAAGTGGGGAATCGAAACCTACTCTACAGAGTCATAGTCCTACATTCAAACCACTATGCCACGCTGGCTCCCTAGTACTGAATCTACCTTCAGAAATAGGTTTCAGCACCTTGGATAGTTCCTTTAAAATCAGACTAACATTCAGAGTAGACTTATTACCCCACTGAAATGAACCCCATCTGTCACCACTGGGAATATGTATGAAGGACATCCTTTTACTCTGTAAATCACTTGAGGAATGCTTTGTTGAGAAGCTGGAAGGAGAAAGAGTCCATGAGAAAGACTGGGTGCCATGTTCTGTGTTGTCTAGTGGTTCTTAAGTCAGCGGCGTGTGTGAATCCATTCCGTGTCTTTAGATGAACATTGATGGAGCTATCCAGGGTTCTGAACTCTATCCTCAAAACGTTCAGCACCTCCAATAGCTCCTGCAAATTTGTAATTAAAATCCAGTGTGGATTCAGCACCACACTGACACTGGATGCACCAGCCACCCTTGCCATACATATTGGCCTAAAAGTCTTTCCATGTGATCCCTGACTGCCTCTTTGTTTTCAAATCCAATTGAAAGTAACAGTACTTACCTCCCTATCAGGTTTGGAATTCAGCCTCCTATTTAATGGGATGGGTGATGGTTATTTATCAGCCAAAGGCATACACTATTAGCATGCTCTGATAACTGGCTTCTGTTTCATTGTATTCCCTATTTTGGGGGGGCTTAGCTCCGTATCAAAATAAACTCTGCAATCCACAGCAATATTAAAGGCATTCACAGCTTTGTCACTTCATTTTTAGAGGAAATGCAGAGGAAGACAGAGGAATTCGAGACTATGGTATTGGAGGTGCTTATAGGAGTGAAATAAGAGTATTTTTAGGGTACTTTATTATTATTTTCACAATAAAATGCCAACAAATATCAGACATACAACCATTATATTATATTATAGCATCTGTACTATTAGGCATAGCACAGCTATTAATTAGTCTATTATATCTTATATTATCTATCACTCTACATTCCTCTTACAGTGGATCCTTGTTATACGCTGGGGTTTGGTTCCAAGATCCCCCGTGTATAACAAAATCCGTGTATGCTCAAGTCCCATTAAGTATAATGACATAGCAAAATGGTGTCCCTAATAAAAATGGAAAATCAAGGTAAATTTATAATTTTTGGAACATTTTCAAACCGTGTATGCTTGAATCCGTGTATAAGAAGGGCCGACTGTACATTTAATCTATTCCCTTCCTATACTTTCTTTAACCCAACACCTTATTTCTTAATCTCTCCTTAGTCTCTCCATCTCTGTCCTATCTTCCCTTACTTTCTTCAACTCCTCCCTCTCTCCCTCACCTCCCTTTCATTCGTTTTCTATCATCTCTCTCATCTCCTTCTCTCCTTCCCCTTTCTTCCCATCCATCTATGCCTTCTTCCACTTGCACTTCCCTCTTTCACATATACATACTCTCTTCGACATGCCTTACTCTCTTCATCTTCACCTCCTTCTTTGTCTTCCATCTCTAAGTAAGAGTATTTTCAAGTATTTTCATGGATTTTGGTGGCAAGAAAATGGCATTTGCTCACTTCAACAAGTGATGCAGATGAGAGGTGGAGGAATATTGTCACTGTGCGCCTTCAAATCATGGCAACCCTAAGGCGAACCTACCATGGGGTTCTGTGGCAGAATTTGTTCAGAATTTGTTGCCCTTGCCTTCCCCTGAGTCTGAGATTGTGACTTGCCCAAAGTCACCCAGTGGGTTTCCATGGCTGAATGGTGATTCGAACACTGGTCTTCCAGTGTCCTGCCCAGCATTCAAACCACTATACCACTCTGGCTCTCAGATGGGGGGAATCCTAACTTTATATATCCACAGTTGGCAGATGCGCTGATGCTGGAAGGCAAGCGTAACCTGTTCCCAAGGGTGTCTGCCCATTCTTATTCTTTACTTTTTGCTGCATTCTATACTGATCCTTCTAAAGGGTATCTTCAAAAGCATGAAATAAAATGATCTGATACAACCCATGGGGACTGATGGCTCCCATGACAATGAATCTTCTCTGGTTTTAGTTTGAATTTTAAAGGAAATTGTTTGCACTGCTCTAGGTGTTAATCTGAACTCTACATTGGCAAATAGTTTGATAGTTCAGTTTATCTTTATTATGGTCATAGACTGCCAAACAGTTTGAATTTTTGGATTAATTTTTAATCAAAATTTTTTTGGGGGGATTAAAACCCAAAGTAAATTCACTGTCCCGGTGATATGGAATCTACTAATTGCCACTGGACGTAAAAAATAAAGCTATTAGTGCAGCTAAATCTTCTTGAAGAATGTGTACAACTGGGACATCAGCTAAGAGTGGGCAAAGGCCAGGAGTGAGCTATAAGAGGGGCAAAATGGGGGCATTGCCCTCTATAAGAATTCTGTCCCACTAAATGAATTTTTCCTTCATTCCCCAAATTTCTAGCGTTGCAGAGTGAGCCACTTAAAATTGTTTAATTCCATTTGAACACTCTCTTTTATATGTTTTCAATTGTACTGTTCTTTTAAATTGTAAGCCATTCTAAATCCCAAGTTTTCGGGGGAGGAGTGGGATATAAATAAATAAATAAATAAATAAATATTTTATATGTTGTTTGCATTCACTTAGTCACTTTGTTTTCTTTGGATGCCCAAACTGTATTTCTACATGCTCAACTGAAGTGCTACATTAATTGCAATGGTAGAAATTGGGGGATAAAGTCAAATGGGGGGGGGGGCAATGTCTTCCACTGGATTATCCAAATGTAAAGCTGAAAATGGTTCGGATCTGGGCAAGATTATCGGTGTTTCAAAGAATACAATTGCTCCAGGCTCCTCACTAGTTGAAGGGAAATAGCGTTGTTTGCTGCCACTGCCTCCTCCTCCTGCGTCTTGTCCTCCTCTTCCTTCTTTTTGCCAGTCATCTCCTGATGTTTCTGCAACCTTCTGCATTTCATGTATACCTTGAATACCTGGGATTAGACTTTTGGTCTAGCAAAACTGCACAGCTGAAAATAGGTTCATACATGAACATTTTTAAGATGATGTCTACTGTATTTATTAATTAGTAATTATTTATTTGTTAAACTAATTTGTAAACACTCCTCAAACAGGACATGCACAAAGAGGGCTCTATTTTTGTAACTGCTGCAGAGCCCCAGTCATCTGGCCTTTGTTGGTTGGTTGGTTGGTTGGTTGATTGATTGATTGATTGATTGATTTTTCCACTTTTCTCTCAGTGTGAGATCCAAACGGCCTACAAGTTAAAATAAAATTGCCAGAACATTATAAAATGCAAAAGTTTAAAAAGCATTAAACAGCCCATCCAATTAAAACTTTAATTTAAAACAAAAAACATATTCAGCACATATTAACACATTAAAAATATAGCACACCCATCTTTCTGCCTAACCAGGCAAAGACAGGTTTCCACAGGGATGGTTCTATAGTACTTATAATGATGTCCAACTGCAATATGTCTACAGTGTATATGTACCCATTGTTGCTCTATTTGTTGACCCTGCTCCCCAGAAGACCAAGGGCTTGTCTACACCAGGCATCTACAAACTGCATTCTCCCTGAATCTATTCCAATCAGGACACATGACGCATGGCATTTCCTCTGAATCTGGCACAATCTTGGAAACAATAAAAAAGAATATTTCCCATGGTTTATTTTTATTCAACATTAGAAAAACTTTGGCCATAGAAAGAGAAAAACAGAAGAATCAGCTCTTGATGAAGGGTTTTCCCAAAACACATCTGCAGGATAAATAAAAGCCTTTTTAACAACTGCACAGCTTAACAATGTTTTGTCCACAACAACACCGGAGTACTTCTCTCCCTTTCCAACAATCAGGACACGTGACACGGGGCCCAATGAACAACAAACTTGGAGTAAAAACTCACAATTTGTGGCAGAGTTTCCAGGAAATTCCAGTGCTTTTTGCCTGTATCCCAACATTTTGCACTGGATTTGGGGAAGGGGTAAACAGGACAGTTGGCCTGGCTGGCATCACCATTTTCAGTCAGCTCCCACTGCAGAACAAATGGACTTCCCAAGTGTAGATAGGATCACTTGGGTCTATTAACAGGAGGAGCACATTTTTATTTTACCTTAATAGCACATGTTAGCCTAACTGTACATGCGCCTGACATGAGAGAGAATTTGAGAAACATAGGTCCACAGGTAAAATAGCCTTTTCATTGGTGCTTAATAATCAAGAACATCTCGATAGTAGGCTCTTAGGCAAGCCACCAGAGGAAGACTTTCAGCCTTAAGGGCTGGGCAGGATTGGACAGTGCAAATAACTTGGACCCGGACTATTTTGGGCTTCAAAAATAAGCACTTTAGAAGGAGTTTGGCTGTAAGCTGGCACCCAATACAACTGGCATTCTGCTTCAGTTGAAGTTTCTGAACAATGTTTAAAGGCATCCCCATACAGAGAGTATTCTAGCAATCTGGTTTGGATGCACCTGTAAACCATGGAAAGGCCAATCATCTCAAGATAGGCCAAAGTTAGAAATTTTAAAATATTAACTAATTCCTAAGAGTGGCCTGTTACAGACTGCCAAAATAAAGCTGCTTTGGGTCTCTTTGGAGGTATGCTATTTAAATGATGCATGGGTCCGAAGAGTCCGGAGGTCGTGCCAAAGCCACACTCCATTCCTAAGCACTGGAGTGCAGCTTTGGTGCAGCTTCTGGATCCTTAGGACCCATGCATCATTTAAACAGCATACCTCCAAAGAGACCCAAAGCAGCTTT